>NW_005179207.1:0-8529 GCF_000350225.1 Chondrus crispus
GCGCCCGCCCCCCCCCCCGCCCCAACCCGCCATGCTCGTCAAAGTCAAGCTTCTCACCGGCACGCAAACGGAGATCGACATCGACCCGACCGACACCATCTGGCGCATCAAGCAGCGCGTCGAGGAGAAGGCGGGCATCGACCCCAAGCAGCAGCGTCTGATCTTCGGCGGCCGTCAGCTCGCAGACGACAGGCCCGCCAACGACTACAACATCGAGGGTGGAAGCGTGCTTCATCTCGTCATCGCCCTTCGCGGCGGATCCGTCTCCTAGCTTCCGTCCCCTCCGAATCCCGCTTTCATACACAGTCACTTGCTAACTGTCAATAAACCACAACAGCAACTCCGCAACTTACTCGCACCTCCACCAACATCACTCTTTCGCATGCTGCAACTTGCACGCTTCACGTATTCAACCTTCTTGCTCGCCGACCTTCTTGCTCGCCTTCTCGCCCCTGCTTCTCGCATGCCCTTACCCGCTGTTTGCTCCCATTCGTGCTTTGCCCGTACTCCTTGCATCCCCTGCCTTTCTTCCTCCTCCAACTCTTGTATTTGTCCCCCTTTGCACCTTCTGCACCTGTATAATCACAGTTTTCCAACTGTGCCAATTTTCATGTCAACTAAACTTCCCTTCTGCCTCTGCTGACGTAGCCTGAATCTCGCTGCGTCATCCAAAAGAGTCACCCTGCTCAACGAAAGCTTGACATGCCGGCAAATCGCCCACACTCTCATCGACAGCCCCTTCGCCCCCCATCTCCTCCCCAGTGCCGAATTCCCCCTCTTCAACCACTGTGCGCAGTGATGGTGACCATCTCCGTCCCATGCCCGACACGTTTCCCGCTTGCATGCCCTGCCCACGTGTATCATCCTTGTACTGCCTTGGCGGAGAGGGCACCATCGCGGAGCGATGCACAATGCGGAAGGCGTACGCAAATTCCGTCCACTTCAAAAACTCGCTAAAGCTAATTTCTCCAGACATGTCCTCATCCAAATGATTTAAGGCTTTTTCGACCAAATCGCCGTGTGTTGGCCATCCGAGATCTTCAAACATCTTCCGCAGTTCATTCTCGTCGATAGTCCTGGAGCGGTCTTTATCATAAATATCAAATGCATTTCTCAATATGCTTGCAGTGCGACATTCTCGGTCAACCCTTGAACTCACTCCACTCGTCCGCGCTTCCGTTGGAGACATGCGAAACAGAAACAGAAATTTATTGAATCCGCGTACTTGTGTCATGGAATCGTAGACACAGAAAGCAGGGGCCGGCATCGTACTCGTTCTTTAGACGCTATTCTCTTATACAGTATGGATGTACATACTGGTATATATGTCCAAGCAGCGGGCATATGCCGACAACGCAGCCTGCCAGTGCTGCGTTGTGAGAGAGAGAGTCGCCTATGGATGCTGTTCTTTCAATATGGAGAACAACAGAGATTTCATTCCGTCCCAATTGCATCCAACAGAAAAGCAGGTTGATAATAGTGCCCAAAATTTTTACCGTCGGCCGAACGCCTTCATATGTCCCAACGCAAGCCGCGACAAGGGGGTACGACACCCGGCGACACGCACGTTTATCAAACCCTCTCTCATCGTTCTCGGTGCTTCCCATATGCAGGTTTCTTGTCCAACACCACAACAGCAGACTCACGGGCCTTCGCCTTTTTTTCCTCGCCCGGGCGGTATATGAGGAAGTAGAACAGGGCCCCAGCAGCGGCCCATGCTGAGAACTGTGAACCGGATCGAAAACATGTTGAGAGTGGTCCAAGAATTCTCGTTAGTAAACTTTACAAGTATTCATGGCTCCTTCAGAATGCAATACACCGAGCTACCCACGTTATTCATAAATCTCCGCGATCTCATCGCGAAAGAAACCCCCGTAGTTGCGAGCAAATCTCAAGCCTGCGATGTTATCTAGCGAAACACCCTTGCGCTTCCGTCTGACGGTGATCCTTGTCCAGCGATGCGCATCAGCGGTGATGGGCAGGCTCGGTCACTAGACCTACGCTTGACGAGCCACTTTGAACTTTCTGAAACCCCCGAAAATAATTGCAGTAGCATTGCCCCTGTAAGAAGAAGCGGAGATTTGATGAAATGAGATACAGCAAGGTACAGCTCATTGAAGCGTACTTCCCCGTTGATGGGAGAGATTTCGCAGAATGGCCTCTTTCAAGAACTGCATCTCTTCTAGTCAGCGTGTTGCCGCAGTAATCAGAAATTATGGCAATGGTTTCTGAATTTTACTACTATCCTCACTTCACTACCGCTTGGGGAGTGTCGTGATCTTAAATATTGTGCATTTCTAAATAAATAGAGCCGTCGGATACGGGTGCGACCACCCTGCACGCCATCAGGAAATGGAAAAATTGCTCTGACACTTCCGGTATTTCGTTGCTCGGTTGCCTTGGGCTCATCGGTTGCCTTGGGCTCATCGTGAAATCAGTTTGCTTCTTTTTTCCATCCCGTAGTTTCAAGGGGAGCCAGTAAAGTGCCCGTCATGGGAAAACGAAGAGACATTCCCTGAAGCAATAAACGATGAGCAAGTCTACGCGGCAAAGACAACCTTCATCACGAGTCGGGCCTGCGCAATTTCCACGTGTGCTATGTGCCAAACAATAGCACTTTCAAGTAGTAGGCATATCACGTGTAGGCTAATAAGGCATCGTAATGGATACCGTCAGAGTACAGAATCCGTAGAGGCTCCCCACGATACTGTTTGCCATACACTTGAATCTGGCGATATATACCGACTTTCGAAATGTACACCGCGATAGGAACATGAAGTATCTTCGCCAGCATTAGAAGCTCTGGCTCACCTCCATATGTCCGAGGTTGTGACATCTTCTTCGTGTATTGAGGAAAATTTCCTTCAATCACGAAAAAGCGAGCAAGTAATTCGCGATATTTGATCAGCTCTGCAACAGCTCGTGCGCGCAGATGGTCCGCCCCCTCACGTTCAAGCCGCTCCCCAGGTATGGGTTTGCCTCTGGCAACTGCTCGGCAACGGACCAACGCACGAAAGAGGCATCGTCCATCCCCACGAACATTTGACCGTTCCAAATACAGTCCAGCATCAGAAATGGCATCAACCCGTTCATTCCTAGTGAAGTACAGTGCAGAGGCAAAGGAAAGGTGATGTGTCTGCTCCATTGATGGCTGCTCAATATCCCTCGATCGCGAAGCGGTGGGACTTAGGCCCAGGCTGTTTCGGTAAGATCCCTGGGAAGAGAATCCTCGACTGAAGGCTGGACCTGCGTTGCCACTACTAAATCCATCGCGAGAGGCTCCGGCTGGTGAAGTAAGAGTACTGCCAGGGAAGTCATCTCGCTGGTTCATGGCGCTCGCGGCCATATCTCGCAGAGTCCGCGTGCGGGACATGACCATCTTCATTGCACCTTCGTCCCCAGATTCACTACTCTGAGTGTCCCTCCGCCCATCTGAGCGCGAACCCAACCCCCCATTCGCTGATGACGACATAGGCTTTGGCGTATCATGGTACCCATTCGCAACTGGATGCGATGATGCTGCTCCTCGAAAAGGATTGTAAATAGCGCTTTCCCCAGACTGGCCTTTGTGCTTTTCTTGCTCTTCTTGATGTCTCCTGACTTCAGCATAGCTGTCAAAATGGGTGCCAACAAACGGTAAACCACCTGTCTGAGGCAAAGGTGATATATCCCTTGCCTGTGACGTTTCAGGATAGCTGTACTTGTGAATGTCCCCATTCGGGATTGATGGGTATGGAGCTTTCGATGCAGAAGCATGGTGGGCGATTGGTACACACGTAGTGGCAACCTCTCGTAAGACTGAGTTTGTATGAACGAGACGAGAGTGAACTTCCGGATCCATGATATGAACCCAGCCTTCCCGATAGAGCTCAAGCTCAATAAGAGCATCATCGGCGTCGGCACAGACGTTGAGCTTTTCTTCTGCAACTTGAGCATGAGAAAAGCGTAGCGCAATATCCATAGCAGCTTGTTCGAAACGCTCAACCTCCGCCAAGACCTCATGGTCTAGCCTGGCCAAGCGAATATCAGTATCTTCCATAATTTGAATGATGCTTTCTATGCCGTGGTTGGCTCGTGAGCCGCGGGCAGCGTAATAGCTCTCCAAGGCCTTCTGCAAGCTGACTCGAAGATCACGAATGTCGAGAGTAACATAATATTCATCGGGCTCTGCATCAAAACGAGCCCAGCCCTGCGATATACGTGTGGCGAGCTGAGCCAGTTGGTCCCCGTATAGAGTGATGACAGCTCTTTCCTGAGCCTCCTGCTGGGAAATTGGCGGACTGCGAGACTTTCTCCTTCTGGAAACCCTATCGTCGGTGCGAGGGCCAAGTCCTGGAGAGGATTGTTTCTTGCGACCGAAAGAATGAGATGGACGCTTTCGAGAGCGTCGTGGATTCGCGGAACCATTGGGATGGTTAGAGGACTGGTTTTGAGGACGAGGACGTGCGGCCGGCGAGGATGAGAACAAGACCTTCCGCAGCACGCTGCCTAAGCCCATACGCCAAATTTGTTTGCATATGCTGAGGAGACTATGGTGTGCTGTCGGCGGAGCCGTTTGACTTGCTAGCGAAGGAATGTTGAAATTTTGCAAGGGAACGGGAGCTCTTTCCGCGGCTGAAAAAAAACCGCTACGTGCGATATTGCGGATCTTTGAAATAGATGAGAGAGCAAGTAATAAAAGCAGGTTCTGGCGACGCTGTGATGACCACCGTCATTACTAGGCTACAGCTGCAGCCTGTGTTGCTGGAAGTTGACGATGACGCTTTTGGATTACCGCATGGGCTAAGGCAGTGGTGGGGAGGGGGCGAAGGGCCCTTTATGAGACCTGATTTCAGGTATATTTTCGAAAATGGAAACACTGTTGCCGGGCAACGATTTACAACAAAATTTCACCTCTCCGAAGGCCTGCACAGTAATTGACTTGACGGGGCAGAAATCCACTGCTTTATGACTCAAATGAAGGCAAGAAAGAATTGTCTGGTAATTTTTTATCATCACTTTCAATTACCATCGCGGCAGCCACATGCAACGCTAGAAACTTCTCAGAAAACTCTCGTGCCTGCTATCATAATAGATGAATCCCATCATTCCAATCATAGCCTGTAATACAGTACGGTTGATTCTCCATATGTACATGTGTAATACGTGGGTATAGAAGACAGCTTGTCCCAAAGCTGTAGTCTTTTCTTCCGATAATTCAATAAAAAAGTAGGATTTGCCAGCCATGTAAACGCTGTCATCTAGTCTTCGGCATGGTATATTTGGACCCATACAAATCATACGTGGTGGAGCAAAGCTCCAATTTTTTCTGTTTTTCACTATTGCCATGCAATTGCCCTGGCGGGGGCAGGACCAGGCGGCCTGCCCCAGGCACTCTCCGAGGTCTCAAAAGGACAACGGTCCGGTGGGGCCTCTTTGCGATCACCCGTTCTCCTGCCCTGCTTTTTCGCCTGGCTGCACTCCGCTCCCGTCGACCTTCCACGCTCCACCGTTCCTCAACCGTTTCTACGTGCATCACTTGTCTGCCCCCAGCAGCCTACGCCCTTCGAACCCCTCTTCTTTCCGTCCTGCGCAAACTTCCAGAGATAAACGCATCTTGACAAAAGCACACACTACAGTGCCTGTCACCCTGTCGACACAACAAACCCCACTGCACGAGCTACTCCCTCCACCATGTTCCGCTTGAAGCAACAAGCGAAGGAGAGTCGCACACGCAAGGAAACGGGCGTCCACGCAACTCGCGCCGGCCAGATACGCGTTCAGAAAGACGTTAGCGAGCTCGACATTCCTCCTTCCACGGAAGTGTCCTTCCCAGACCCAGATGATATCATGAACTTCAACATCTCCCTCTCCCCAGAGGAAGGTTACTACGCCTCGGGCACCTTCGAGTTCACTGTCCACGTTCCCGATGACTACCCTCACAAACCACCCAAGGTCAAATGCACTACATTAATATACCATCCAAACATTGACCTTGAAGGAAACGTTTGCCTCAACATTCTTAGGCAGGACTGGAACCCCGTTTTATCTCTCAGCTCTGTTTTGTATGGCTTGCAACTTCTTTTCTTGGAGCCAAACCCAGACGACCCACTGAACAAGGACGCCGCAGAGCTGCTCAAGCGCGACCGCTACGAATTTCAGAGAAATGTCACAATCGCTGTCCGAGGTGGCTATGTAGCCGGTACATACTTCCCTTCTGCGCGTCGTCGATGATCGATATTTGTAAACCGAACCGTCTCCTACCTTCTTCGTGTAGCTCAACCTTTGGCTGTTCCACATGCCTGCATGCGCCAAGCTTGAACCTCATTCACGTTTGCAGAACGTTGCCGTGTACTGACGCCCCCACTCTCCGTTGCATGTGCAGTTTCCTTGCCTATAGAAAACAAAAAGCAAGATGTTCCGCCAAACTGCAGCGAACAACATCGAGGTCAATGATATCAAGACAAAGCATTCGTAAAGCAGCTTCCTGGCTTCTCTGCACTATTTCTCATGGCTGTCTATTTGGACAATTCAGGGAAGAGTCCTTATTGCCTTACGTGCTAGACATGAAGCTGACGAACCGGATTCGAGACCATCTGCCCGGAATCCCTACCGTGCAAGGTATCCGGCAGGGACCCCAGGACGTTCTCTCAAGGGCAAAAACACCAGCAACGCCATCAGTCGTGAAAACTCGTCCACTCTGGGGACATGTGGCGATGACAAAGCGGATGCCGTGTGTAGGTGTTACTTCATTCAAGAGCCGGTTTCCTCGCCTTGTGAGTCTACCTACTCCACTCAGAGAAGAAAATGCTGTTCAAACTGCAACTCGCGAATGAGGTTTTAAGTCGAAAAAACTGTCCGCATAATTTACATGAGGTACGGATGGATCTACCCATAGGCGGGTGCCAAAAAATAACAGAAGTAACCATTCCAAAAGGTGGGAAAAAATACAGGAACTGCACAACTGTGCTACCGCGATCCGACAAAGTAACTCAAACAAAAGAGTGAATTTCCGGTGCAAGATGTTCGTACGAGGGTTGAATTAGAAATAAAAGCGGCTCCTAAGGCGTTGCCGACGTCGCTCTGTGTTACAGCCACGTCATCGCAAACATTGTTGAGCACGCAAGGAGAGCGAAAAGGGAGAGAGTAGTGCTGTTTTGCCATTTGCTGCAAAATAAAACGTCGAAAACAAAAAAGTCGGCCGCCACAATAAAGAATTGCTACAGCACGGAACGATTTGATTGCTGGCCTCGATGCCCATTGCATCAAGCGTTCAAACGGTCTTTGGTTGAGTAGGAAACACTGGGAAAGAAAATTGAACGGCAGCGTCCTTTGGCTAACGGAAAATGGGCCAACATAGCATGCCCAAAATTCTTCCAACAAGGCACCCAACTCAACGGCGTCAATAAAAGTCTCAATCTTGTTGATGCTTGCACGCCACTCATTAGCCGTCTGAACGCCAATGCACTTCGGGCAACGGGGTTCAAGCCGTGAACGAGAAATGAGCGGCTTTGGTACTGCAACTCGTTAGAGTTAGGCCATAAACAAGTTATCTCGCGTGTTAGATATCTTAACCAAAGTGTCAAAATGTCCGCACGCGGCAGGACCAGTGAAGAAGAGGTAGACTTCACAATCTGGGTTTTCGACGGTGGCGCTCTCGAACTGTCTGATGCACTGCCTTTGTAGATCGAACTGATACAGATATATGTCAATGTTCATGGCCTGCGCGACAATGACATGTTCCAAAACGCCAAGCACGGTGCCGAGCCAGTGACCAGCTATACCCGGATGGCTGACCTCTCTCTCTAACGTATCAAAGTCATCATTGGTGTAAATGCCAGAAAGGTCTTCGCATTCATCCAAATAGGTTTTGCGAGCCTTTTTGAGCTCGTCGAACATGGCTTTTCGAAGGTCCTTTGCCTGCAAACTCTTCGTAGGGCGGTCTTGTGCGCGTCTGGCGACCAGCCGATGCCAGATCCACGGACGCGAGCGAATCCGCCTCCATCGCTTCCTGTCATGAGCAAACGAGAAGTGTTTGTTTCGATTATTATGTTGGGGTTGGTTTTGGGTTTGAGATCGTTGTTGGATCGGAAAGTGAGGGTCGTGCGGAGGTTCAGGGGGTTGCGGAGCCATGTCACGGACGCGCTCCCTTGCAACGTTGATGCCCTTTGCGATGGCGCCGAAGCCGCAATCGCCGTTCATGACGATAGGGTGCAATCGGAAGCATGTACCGTTATTGTCTCTGATAACGCGGTCCTTGTGGACCTTGAGAAAATTTCGGCGAAACTCTGCCTGGCTGGTAATAGGAGCTGCGGCGTTATTTGGGTAACCACGCGCGGCGGTATGGGCGGCGGTGGCGGCGAGGTTGGTCGGGCGACGACGAAACATGGCGGCCCATCCCCGGGGCTTCTTCTGGACGTGCTCTGCGGTGAGGCAGGAATTGGACGCGGGGCGGTTGGGTGCGGGGTGGTTGGATGCGGTGCGGGAGCGGTCTGGGAGCGAGGCGGGGACGGAGTCGGCGACCGAGTCTGGATATGTCGAGGCGGCGGT
>NW_005179207.1:8684-13261 GCF_000350225.1 Chondrus crispus
TCAAACGCTGTCTTCTGGGAAGCCATGATTACACACGGAGGGATTTCTTCTAATGCGACCAGCCTGGCCTATTCCCGAAACGATTGATTGGAGGTGAGAATGATGCAAAGCAAGCAAAATGTATTCTGGAGTGCAGCCTTTTTAGGGTGACGCTTGAATGCTTCAAGACTCCAGTCTCACGAAGCCTCTATGACTGTTTTGTCGAGGGGGAGGCCGTGGAGGAGGGGGCACAAGAAGGGGTGCTCCTAGTGGGGTGCTGAGCAGGAGAGCACTGCAAGCAGCAACGGCTGGTTTTTTGGGGGAACGAGGGTTGCGGGGCTCAGGGAGGCTGAGTGTCTGCGAATCGGGGCGAGGCGGAAGCTATGATGGGGGAGTATGATAGGTACCGGGGACAGTCCGGCGCTGGATGGCGGTGGGTGGGATATTTGAGGCGTGGCACGTGTTCAACGTGTGTCGTTGCTGGGCAAGTAGAAGGCGTCCGAGTGGCCCACCAGAGGCGGCATGCCCCCCCTCGTGCCTCCATGAGCAGCCTCGCCTTTGGTCCCATGCCGTTCTGGTCCCATGCCGCTCATCGCGGGCCACGTGTTGCACGTCTCGCACGTCATGCGAGACGCAACAATGCGTACATCAGAGATGCGACTCGCGTCATCCGCTGTTAAGACCCACTCGTCCATTTACACCACGCCCAAAGTGGAGTGCAGTTGACCAAGAACGGCATGGTGTAAATGGACGGGTGCAGTCTTACAGAAGATGCTACAGTACTATGTACTGTACCCGTACATCACTGTAATGTCGCCCCGCAGTAAAGCGGGAGGCCACGGGAGGTCCTATTGCATCACTATTGTCGGCATTAGTACTGTACTGTGGCGCTGCCGTCCAGTGATGTAAATGAAATTTCAAATATCAATGATTAAATGATGTGAAAGCTTTATTCATTGACTATTGTTGCGAATGCTATCTCATATCGACAGATATATAATGATGTAAATGCTTTATTCAATGACTATTGTTGCGAATGCTATCTCATATCTAGTGATACATCGCGGCTTGGTGGTAACTTACTGCACTGTACAAAATGTGTACAGTATTGTACAGTACAGGGGGGGGTCGCTCAATAGTGCCTATTTTAGTAGTGCTTCCCTCTATATAGTGCTATAGCTCACCCTCTAGCACAGGTTATCATAAGCCCACACGTGTATCATCTGGCATGGTTCAGTGTTACGACATGGAGGTGCGACGGCGGGAAAATCTGGCGACGAGTACTCCGATTCGGAGTTCTGCCGCAGAACTCCTCAGCCGCCGTCGCCATAAGCCAAAGTTGGAGGTACTGTGCGGGTCGCTTGTACAGCACGGCCTCTACTAGGGGCTTCTAGAGCGACACGTGTGTAATGTCATACACGTGGCTGATTTCGTGTCAAGCCCGAAACAGTGCGATATATCCGGTAATGCGCTATTCAAAAGTGCGATATAGAGCTCCCCCCCCCCCCCTGTAGTGCCATAGCTAGAAGTATGTCACGCTATAGCACTACAGTATATCGTAGGAGGCACTGTATTTGATTTGTGATTTGTAGTACAAATCAAAAGTACTGTACCGCCTACAGTACTTCATTCGTGCAGTGCTGTACAGAGGCCTTGTATCTGACCAACCGCTTTGTTCCGCGGTTGCAATAATTTAGTGTACTGTACTGCACTGTACATATAACGTTACAAAACCCTGCACCTCTAAAAGCCTCGTCCCACTTGCTTCCTCTCTCTTTCTACCACTCTGCAGCCCGCACGCTACACCTCCCTACTGCTGCCCCGCTTGTTGCAAATGTTTCCTCATATGCTTCTGCATATTGTTCTTCCGCCCAAACTTCTTCCCGCATGTATCGCATCGGAACGGCTTCTCATTCTTGTGCACCACCCAGATATGTTCCCGTAGATGAGAGCTCCATCGAAACGCCTTATTACATTCCTGGCAGTCATACGGCCGCTGCTTCTCATGCACCAGTCGCACGTGGTTCCCTAGAGTACTCCTCCACATAAATGTCGCAGAACATTGCGAGCACCGAAAACTTCCGCTATGGTCGTGCACCACCCGCACGTGGTTTTGCAACGTTACAGCATTGCGAAGACGACGCTCGCAATGAGGGCATTGCACATTCTCCCCTTCCTCGATCCCTTTGCCCTCCCCGCCCACTCCCGCTGCTCTCCTCCATTCGTCCCCAACGCATTGCGGAGTTGCCACCCCGCACCCCTCCCGCCCCATGCTTCCCACCCCATTCTTGCCCCCATCCTCCCAAACTTGAGCCTTGTTGTACATTCCAGCCCCACTCTCTCTAATCTTTGATTCTTCTTGCCGTAACGCACCACCACCCCACAGTTTCTCCTTACTTTTCACCGTCTTGCCAACAACTCTCTCCTCCGTTTTGCTCACGTCCCCACCCTGCCCGTGTCTCCAATGCTCCCCTCCTTCCCTCTCCCCGCTTGCTTGCCATGTCTTTCTATCACTGCTTACACCATGTCCCCCCCAGAGCTTATCCCTCGCCCCTTGCCCATCCCCCATCCTTCCCTTGCCGTCGGTGCCCAGCATCTCGGCCCTTATATTTTGATTCCCCATTTCACTCTTACACCGCAACACCTCGTGCTCCCTCTTCACAATCCTTCCATTCAGTCTCTTCTTTGCAATAGAAGTCGCACGTCTGCGATTTCTGCTGCTCTCATTCTTCTCTCTACTTCGTTCCCCGTCACTGCCATTTGTTGCCTCCGTTATCGCATGAGACGGTCTCCGCCGTTCTCCAATCCTTCCCGGGCTGTCTTCCCGCGCCCCACATTTCTGGTCCTGCCCTCCATGTCCCTGTTGTGTCCGTCTCATCAGGACTGAAAGATCCGATGCCGTCGGCCCCCTGGACATCGTCAGGGATGGTCCCAGCGCCTCTGGCATCAACCCGGTTCCTGTCAGTGCCGAGTTTACTGAGCGTTCCCGAGGGCTGCTCAAGACGTCAACCCCGGCTGGCACCGTCGATTCCTCGATGATGTTGTCGTCTGCTGCCAATCGCGTGTTGTACCCGTTCGAAACCATTTTGCTGTACACGCTTCGATGTGACATGCTCGGCGTTGCATCGAATATAAGGTTTGGTCCTTTGCCCAAAGCCGGCAACGCGAGGCTCGAACTATGCAGTCCAATACCTGGCGCTAGGCAACTCACAGCGGGTGACGCCGAGTGATTTTGCATCATATGACGTAATCCAATCTGCCGTGGGTCGCTGTAGCTAATGTTCACGCTTCCATTTCCCCTCGCGCTTGCAATCATACCTACATTTCCACCAACAGAAACTACCCCGGTGCGTTGCTGATTCTGCAGTTCTGACAACTCCTGCGCTCCCGACGTCGGCCTCGGAAGCGTTACGCCATCGACACTTGGGCGCGCACATAACTTTGTAGTCCTGTGGTGATCCTCAGATGGGTCAGACAGCAGGACAGCGACTTTAACGCTGTCCCTGCGCGAAGACGCGGGAGACGGACTAACCTGGCCAGGTGACTTGGACAAGCCGCGGTGACCAGTGTTGCGTTTCACAGTAGACTCAGAGTGGTCCCGATAGGGACGAGTGGCGGAGCGCAGGTTTGACGGCGAATCAGAGGTAGTTTGAGACTTGACATAGGCGTCACCAGCGACAACAGAATGGGAACGCGGTCGTTTGTATGCGCCTGCATGGACGGAAGAGCTATGGCCCCGTTTGAACGAAGCGGTGCGAAAACCGAACTCGTCGGGGCCACTAGCGAGTTGTTCCAAAGGCAGACGGTCTAGGGTCCGTGGGATTTGTGACGAGGTATATGTAACAGGTTGGGGCAACCTTTTGGGGCGTGCATCAAAGCCAAATGCGATAGGAGATGAATCTGTGGTGAGCTCATCCAGTGGTAGCAGAGCAACAGGTTGCCTTGGGCGGCTGGATTGGAAAGCGGTAGAAGTTGTCACCGTTGTCGTCGATGTCAGGTTTGACTGACGAGCATCGGGGACGGGGTTTGTAGAGCTCGATTTGGCTGTCTGGATTGGGGACCAAGAGTTTGGAGGACGCGACGGAAAATGATCCTGGAAAGTAAGGTGACGAAAGGAAGCGGAATTTGTAGCCGTCGAGGGCTGCGGGAAAAGGACCAGGGCGGAGTCGTCGGCGCCTCGGACGACGTCAGCGTCTGCAATGGAAGAAAACGTGGATTTGAAACTGGGCAAGACGGACATCTGGCAGCTATGCGCCGAGAGGGGATGAGGGCTTGTTATCTCAGCAGAAGCAAGTCGGAGAGGGTGGATAGGTTTTCGTTCTTTTGTTTTAAAAGGCAGAGGCAGAGTCAAAGGCATGAACAAGCTTTTAGGAGATTAGCGATACAGTACTGCTGGTGTTTGACAGACTTGTCGCAGACGAAGCAAGGAGTTCGGTCGGCGAGATGGGGGAAATGTGGGAAAAAGGGAAATTATCCGCTCGACGCGCCGGCGGGAAATCCGGATATATTAAAATCCGAGGGCGGTATCCGGACCGACCCTCGGGGGTAACTTGCTACCCTCCGACAGCGCTGGCGAAAAGTCTCGAGACTCGACATCC
>NW_005179207.1:13389-38244 GCF_000350225.1 Chondrus crispus
GGGGGGGGGGGGCAAGTTTGGCTCCTCGTACGGTACGGGCGGCGGTGTGCTGCAGAAGAGGAATGACAGGGGCTGGCGAGGCCTGTTTGCGGGGTATGGGGAACAAACTGCTGACGTCGTCATGTTTTTGAATTATTTTTCGGCTCACCGTTGTCTTTCAGGGCCTGAGAAATAAGGTCACCAGATCGTCAACAAATTCTTGCTCGCATCAGCCAATTGCAGCAAGCCTATTCGCGACTCGCCTACCCCGTTATTAATTTCTCCGACCTCATCCCCACGGCGGGACAGATGTAAATCTTCGGGCCACTGTAAACACGTCCATAGGACACCGACTTTCCGTAACTCTTCCCCACACTCACACTCTCTGAGACTGCTTTGCTCCATCAGAAAAAACCAATTCATTTTAATACATCCACGTGAAACAAATCTCAAGTCACCCCCACAACACCGTCATACCCTGTACCTACCCTAAGGGTACATTCTACAGCTGTATTCAGATTTGTTATGAATAAATTACTTATTTCATTCATTTTCCCCATAAATGCATGACGAGAGGACCGACTACAGTATATTCAAATGTGAGGGATATTGGAGAGATTTCCCCGAACAAAGCAATGCAAGGAAAAGTTGCGAAAACTGTAATTACAAGTCACAGCAAAAGAATGAGAGTACTGTACGTGTAGCAGAACCCGGCTGCTCGTTGCGAGCAAAATTGTCACCACAACACAACCCTTGGTAATTTAGTGTTGTGGCAACTGCGAGCAATTGTCCCCAAGAGCTACAGAGCAGCTTGTGTCGTAGAAACTGCAACTGTACACGTGTACCGCAAACTGCAATACGTGTAACAAGCTTTCGCGCGACTCTATCCTTTCCGCAACTACTGTAGGCCTGTCATTCATATTACTGTACTACTGCCGTACGCATCCGATCATATGCACCACCCTGAGTCGTGATAGCGTGCGCGAACGAGAATGGCGGCGGTATCAATCCACTAAACTGGAAACATAATGCGCAGGTGAGAGTTTAGAGATAGTTATCTAGCTAGGTCACGGTATTTTAAAATTGGATCTTTCGAGAATGACATTTATTTTCGCAGCAGCCGGGCATCGAAGGCAACTGGGCTAAGTAGGGTGGCTTTGGCGGAGCGCTGCGGTAAGATAGATGCAATACAGTACACCTGACCACACTATTTAACCTGGACCAGATTAAATTGAAGCCCACTTTTCCATATCCGCTCATGAAATAATCTGGACCAAGTTAATTTTTAGAGAAAATTTATTACGTGCCCCTTTTATTTGGGAATTTTTGTTACGTGCCCCTTGCTTCACCTCACTCCGAACGATTTTCCGGTACAGTGCGCGAAATTTGCATAAATACACCCCACATCATTGCGATAAAAGCACTTTTGACACTGCCTCGAGAAGCCGATAGGGCATCACCCATGGTACGCGCGTGCGTGAGCGCGAATCTGAAGCCCAATTCTATCAAACTAAAAAGCACTCCAAGTTATCCCACAAAATGTGGGCGAAATTAGCATAGGAACACGAAAACCCATATGGTACAGTAACTTGCAATGTTTACTGTGAAGCGCTAATACTTCGTAGGGCCACCTTTCTTCTCTAGTACCTCCACAAGGTGCCGAGGAATTGATTCATAGAGCTTATTCAGGTACTCCTCGGAAATAGAACTCCAACAATCTATGATTCTATCAGCGAGGTCTTCCAGGTTGCTAAATTGACGCCCATGCCCGTAAACACGGCGGGCAAGCAAGCCCCATACATTTTCGATTATGTTCAAGTCTGGTGACTTCGCTGGCCACCCCAACAACTTGACATTTTTCGACGAAAGCCAATTCTTGGTGTAGTTTGATAGATGACAGGATGCCCCGTCTTGCTGAAATGTCCATTCTTCACCGAATGTGTCAGCAGCGAATGGTAGCAGGTCCTCTTCCAGTACCTCACAGTAGAGCGTAGAGTCCATGTTATCTTCAACGCGGACCAGATGAGACGTACCATAGCAAGAGATAGCTCCCCAAAGCATCAAAGATGCTCCTCCCTGGTGCCTCGTCGAAAATACTTGTTCCTCTCGCCTCAAGTCGTGCCAATAGCATGCCAACCCATCTGGCCCATCTAGGTTGAACTTTTTCTCGTCCGAAAAGATTACCCGGCGCCAAAATGCGCTTCCGTTCTCCAGCATCTTTTTGCTCCATTCCAGTCTGGCTCTCTTGTGCCTCTGGAGCATCTGCGGACGCGACAGCATTTTCTTATACTTCAAATGCGGTGCGTCACGTAGTATTTGCTGAACGCGACGGACGCCCCCATCAATGTCAAGGCTCAGCTTCAGCTCCCGGCATGATTTTTCTCCGTTACTGGCCTCTCGCATCAAAAGCCGCGTTTGCTTCTTAGAACTTTTTGTTGCGTTGCGAGTGCTTTCGCGTCCGTCAACCCGCTTTGGGTGCTTCAAAAAGTTGTGTACTGCACCTGGGGACCTGCTAAGCGTGCGAGCGATCTGGCGAACGCTCGAACACTCCTGTTTCATGGCCACAATCTGCCCCTTCTCGAAGTCTGACAGTAGCTTTCCGCGAGGCATTTTTCCTTGCGATGCGAAGTTTTTTAGGCACACACAATGTGCATTGCTTATGTATCTAACTATACCAGTCACCAAAGTTGTTACTCTTTCGGTTTACCGCCAACTTGGCATGGCAGTAAATGCTGTATCGTATGGTTTTTCGTGTTCATATGCTAATTTCGCCCACATTTTGCGGCATAACTTGGAGGGCTTTCTTGTTTGACAGAATTGGGCTTCAGATTCGCGCTCACGCACGCGCGTACCATGGGTGATGCCCTATCGGCTTCTCGAGGCAGTGTCAAAAGTGCTTTTATCGCAATGATGTGGGGTGTATTTATGCAAATTTCGCGCACTGTAGAGGTACCCTTCGTACACAGTGTCTGGGGCTTCGCAAGTCGTAGTGTAGTGCCCAACTTGACCACTAGCAGAGCAACGCGACTTTCGTTGAGGCGCTGCGACCCCCTGTTTCCGGCGTTTCTTCGGCCGACCTGCTTGACTCGGAACTCTCCACCTGCTCATCTGTCTGGCAATTGGCAGCATCTGCGAATCCACGATAACGTTGACTTGAGAGGCAAGGGCAGCAGCAGCAACATACTGGCTTTGAAGTGTTGCATGATGGAAAACAGTCGATGCCCACTTTGTATCCAGACGATTCCAGTATGCAGCCCCCGGGACGTTCGCATGCCGCTGGCGTAGATTTTCAAACACTGTCAAAGCGTGCACGCAGAGAAGCTCCGTCTTCTCAAGCTTTCGGCATTTGCAACTCACTTCCGTCCGCTCCCCTTCTAGTTGAGCCATCCTTACGCTCATGTCAGGGAACGTGCTCCCTTTGATCAAATTCATTCCGACGACGCCCTCTTCACCTTTTCATCACTCTAGCGCCCCCAAGGCAAGGGGCCTACCCGAATATCGCAAATAGTCTAGGCTATACTATTCAAAGTTCAACGTCAAAACAGGCCCTCACTGATTTTACTGCAGCCTATGCTAATATGTGCAACGACACTATATGCAGGACAAACGCAATTAGCATAGACTAATTATTTATATATATTACAATAGTGCAGGCTACACTATTACCTCGTTTACTGAATGGGCCAATCAAATCACGAGCAACATACCTCGTCGACAGTTATTCTCTTTATAGGTCATCAACAACTGGTGCTCCCTCAAAGTGTGTTCAGTATTTGTTAACAATCTCCTGCAGCTTCGGGAAAAGCTGTCGTTCCTCCCACTGCCCATTGATATTTAAAGCAAGACCAGTCCGTATCATCACCTTTCCTGCGAAACGAATGCCGTCTCTGTCGCGCATAGCATTGACCTCGCGAACTGCAACGGCAGCAAGACGAAGATAAAGGTATTTGCCTGGGTTAGGAATTTTCCCTGAACCCGGCGCAAACCCGTCCTTCATGATCACCTCCATCTTGTACTTATCCCAACGCGACCTCCATGCATCCTTTAATTTTTGAATAACAAATGAGTCCGCTGGCTGGATCAAATCTGTCGCATTGGGTGGGAAAATCGCACTTCAGTGTTGATAGAATTCAATGCCGTCGCTAAATTTGTAGATGCTCCATGTCCACTGCAGTTGTCTACAAAAAAAATACGCTTGCGGCCATGAGGAAGAGGCCGGACGACCTTTTTCTCGGAGAGGTACTGGGGGAAGACGGTTCCATCCATCCAACCTTTAGGCCCAGAACGGTACGAAACCCCGGGGACATTGTCAGGAACCCGTTGTATAGGATAACTTCTATTCGCGTTTTGGAAAATCATAAACGGAGCTTCAATAATTGCGTCCTTGCAGCCTGAAATCCTTACCATCATAGCCATTCCCTCCGAGCCAGAGACAACATCAGAATATTTAACCTCTGAGTCGCCACACCTCCCCAATGTCCTATGGTTATCGAGGTTGATAAGGAAGTGCGTTTCATCTGCGTTACAGATATCATTCTCGTCAATAGCACACGAGCGAAAATCCCTAGCAACGACTCCGAGGTGGAATGCAACATCTCGCTCAATCTGTGCCTGCTTCGCTGCTGACACCATACGTTTCCCAGTTTGCGCTCTGCTGACAATATGATATCGGTTCACGAACCCCTGTACCCAACGTGAAGTTATCATATCGACAATTGATTTTTGTGATTTTTCGTCTATCATATTTGTATGATAATCTACATTGCTGGACTCCTTCACGAGATGCAATGCGAGATGACGTAGCAACTTAGCACTGAATTTCAATCCTGTCTTCAACCTATCAAAATCTTCCAGAAGCGCAATATGCAGAGCTTCAACCCAAACGGCACGTTTGCGCCCTCTTCCCGTCTGAGCCTTGATATACACTCGTTTGAATCCCACTCTTGTGACCCGGGTTATCGAAAGGGGTATACCACGGTTGTCCACACTTCTCGAATAGGACAAAAATTCTTCTCGCGCCGCCCAGAGCCTGCCCGCCTTCCCGCTGTTCGCCTTTGCATTACCTCTGAACAGCATGGGGAAGCGACGAATGGCACGCGGTGCAATGTGTTTCGCGCCATCTGTGCTTGCGGCGTCAACCATCCATGTGACAATACGGATACGCTCAGCATGGGTTAGTACATTTTGTAGTGCTCGGGTCGGTACAGGGGCCAAGTGTGTAGCATTCATAGATGCCCGGGCGGATTGGGTGTCGTTGGCAGGAGGGGTAAGGGATGAGTTCGGGATTGGAGCCGTGAGGAGAGAGGGGTTCTGGTGGTAATGGAGGGTGTCATAGGGACATGTGAGGCATTTGCAGGGGTGAGACAGGCGATTGCGGCTATAGATGTGTTGGTAGTAGCTCGGTTAAGAGCCCGAATAATAGGCGATGCTGAGCAGTCCATGTTCAGGACGTAGGCTTCGGTGATAGATTTTGCGATTGTTGTCTGGAGGTGTCGAGATAATGAGGCTTTTTTAGAGCTTTTTTACCCCTTTGATGTGCTTAGAAAGGTATGAACTCGGATACAAAGAGCTTCCCGCCAACGTCTGTGTCTGAGAGACCGTTTCGGTTTCGCTTCTTGTTTGTTTGGCGCGTCTCCACTAATATACGTGAAGTAATTATTAGTGTAGTCTACAGTAAAAGCATTTTCAATAAAGAACACCTCACAGAAGTTACTGTAGCCTATACTAATATGTGTATCCACACTATTAGCCCACCCAGACTATATGCGGTATTCGGGTGTAGCTGATCCATTTCACATTGTCTCATCAAAACTAGGGGAAGGGTCGGAAAGGTCGCGGTCGGAGAAGGGATTAAGGGAGACCAAAGGTCGGGGCCTTTGTAGTTCTAATGCATCGTGATGCACTCAGTCACAGCGACCCGCAGCTGTCAGCAGACAGTGAGGAGTACGAAATGCAAGGTAGTTGAGAATAGAAGCAGTGGGCCCGTTGCAAAGACCTCGTCAAGACTGACATCAGTAAACATTGGAGCTTTATTGCTACATTGGCGGCGTCCTTCTGTTCGGACCCCGCAACCAGCGTCTTGACCCTGATTCCTGGTTCCAACAACGAACGACACTGGCTCTCGAGGGCTTGCGTTTAAGATCAACCATTTACCAGACCATAAAGAACAGCTTTTATAGAGGTTTTCCGACAGTCACTGTAGAATTTCCAAATCGCCTGGACCATATTTTTGGTGGACAACTTGTGATACCATCTATATAAGACACGACCCCAGAGAGGGCAGTGCCAATAAGGCGACATTGACTCAGTAGGAAATAAAACCACCGTCATCTCCGCCACGATCTGTAGTCGAAATGAAACCATTCATTTAGAGATGCCTAGGTGTCCTGAGTACTAATCCTATTTCGACTATTAATGTTTTAGCACGGTAGTACGTCTTAATGTTACAATTAAAGCACTTTGAACACTGATTTCCACACATCTGTTCTGATATCTACGAGATTTACCGTCGCCCCCTACGAGGCACTCTTTAATCCGACTTTTTCACCACTTTATGTTCTTTTTGGATACGTACTAACTGCCTCAATTCCTCGATCGTGGGATTCTGCAAACGATACAACCATTCCTTTGTATTAATGTCGAGCTGGAGTCATTTCTTGCCCTCCTCGTATGCTGTACTTACCAGTGCCTCTCTAAGGACGTTGCGCGGACGGTTCAATTCACCTGTGTATCACCTGATGTCACTGTCCCATATTGAGGCGTATTTTTTGTAAGGAATCGGCATTACCCCCTTTTCCAGGTGTGGTAAAACCGTAGGGACACTAAACCGTAAACGGAAAAGGACAGGCTGTACCTAAAATGAGGGAGCCTGGGGGACTGCTACACTGGAGCGTCAGGTAGAATAATCCGAATCGGTAGGAAGCACAGGACAAGGGAGGTACACTGCACTGGACACGCGTAGTCGTACTGGGGTGTAGAGCAGTACGACCGGTGGCAAGCTGGAAACCTGAGGGACTTACTTAATCATACAGTAAAAGGACTAGGGTAGGAAGTAAGGGGAGGCGTGCTTGCCTCGCTTTACCTCCAGTGCGGTGCCTCCCTATCTTATACCCCCTAGTAGGGCGGGGGCACCGGACGGACCACAGTAGCTGGACATACTGTAGCCAGCTTACTGTAGCTTACGGTAAATAAAAATGACTATTGTACTAACCCACCGATCGGTCGCGCACCACGTGTACACTTGCACTAGCTGGTGCCACTAACTACACGTGGACTCCCACGTGGCCACAGCTACACGAGCTGGCCACGTATGCACCGTATCGGTTAACATCTTACTACTGTACTCGGCGAGGCCCCTGGCGCCCGCCTAGTACAGTAGCGCCACTTGGCAATTGTACCACAGACCCCCCTTCTTAAGTGACGACACGTCCTCGTGCCGACCGTTCGGGTCCCGTATCTCCCCTGCAAGCCGTCCCGACGACCGTGCTTGGCACGTCTATTCTGTTATCGGTATCTGCCGCCGCCTTCCCGGCCGACGACCGCACTGCCACACCAGGGACCGGTATCTTTCGAACTCAGCAGTGGCAGAGCTGGTTCCAAATGCCGTTTAAACCTCTCTCTTGCTAGTCCGTGGAACGTGCAATTGCAGGTGCATCTTCAAGTGTACAGGTCTCATCTTAAGATGAGACCTGTACACTTGAAAGTGCTTCTTGTCTGTTTGGGCCCTGAGGTCCTTTCGTAAAGGCGTTGCACGTTTCTTCAGTCTTCCAGCCAGTCCTTCCAGACGAAGGTCGGCTCCCTGCTGCCACTTCGGAAGCTTGGATATCTTCAAGTGTCGAGGCAGGCGACCGCCTACGACAACTTCCGATGAATTCATTCGCTATGGTTCCTTTTGGATGCCACCTAGAGCGTATTCTGTATTTCAGAGATCGAACTCGTTGAGTCCTTCAACGAGTTCCCTGTATCCATGACCATGAGAACCGGACGTAGCCACGAGATGCATGGAATAGTCTTCCAGGAGATAAACATATGTGCAACAATGCCGATAATCTGGAAGCTCGAGAGCGACTTGCGGTGGAAGCCTACTGCGTAGTAAAATTGTGAACCACGACGACCACGGGTAGATGTGAACCGAACTGGGTAGCAGATATTGCTGTAGCGAGCGGGCGTACACGTACCCGCCGCAGAGAACAGTGTAGCATAACCCCCCCCCTGGGGCTTTATTTTAGATTAGATCAACTCAGAATCGGATCGGTTACTGTAGAGCTCGATGCTCTACAGTACCACCACGTGTAACCCCGAGTACAGGGGGCGCACGTGTACACGTGTACGCGCGGGACCGAAGAGCGCGCACACACACGTGTACTGTCAGCCCCGATGGCTGACAGTATTACAGTGTCGACCGACCGCTACAGTACGTCGCTACAGTACATCGGTACTGTACTATTATGATAGGTTATTATGTACATTAAATATGGAGCGGACCGGCGGCGGTGGAGGAGGACAAGCACGGACTTGTCACCCACCGACCGTCAAGGTCCGACTTCCCGCTTATTCTAAGGTAGCGCTCGCTAACCACCTTAGAGCGGCACCGAGCGCGGGTTGAGGACGCGCGCGGTACGCCCACGAGCCGGCTCCGCCTCCGCCCGTCGGTACTGGATCGTTACCCAGTACCGCGCCGGGGCGTCGAGGCGTCGAACCGCTCGCGCGTACCGGCGTCCTCTCCGTTCCCGCTCTACCACGCTACCCGGGCCCGGTGCCGTTAGCTGGTGTCCTGCTTCACCCCCGTCTTCCCGATCGGACGGGGTCTCGGTCGAACTGTGCATACACCCCTATCGCTGGGGGTGTTTATGCTACAGTGGTCTCCCGACCTAGAAGACCCTGGAGTCCGATCTCCGAGAAGACTTCCGCTTCCCTCCGCGAACCGATCGCGTCGAGATGAGCCAAGAGTTTGAGCCCTCGATCCGCTCCGAAGCGGCGGATCTGAGCCCGGCCGCTTTGCAGTCCCCATCCGCCCCGTCGAGCGACGGCGACGCAGGTCCTCGTGACCGCGAACCGTCGCTCGGTTCCTCCGAGGAAAGAGCGGCGGCGATGTTCGAACGCATAGCCGAATACATCGAGGAAGTCCGTACTTCCCTTCGGATCGATGTATCGGACCATGTATACACTCGATGCATGGCCAAACTCCGCTCCCTGCGTGAAGGGAGGTTCGATAGAGTGACGCAGTCCTTAGAGAATCTCCGAGCACTGATCGACGAGTTACACTCGCGGATCGTGCTCGTCGAAGACTCCCGTTTCGCCTCGCCCGGACCGTCCGGGCAAGGTCGTCCTGAGAGGCCGACCTCGGTGAGACGACCCGAGGACCGAACCTCTCCGTCCGCAGAGCAATTGGGTGCGTTCGCGCACCTCTCCGCTGAGCTCGACGCCACTCGTCGGCGTGCTCGTGACATGGAACGTACCATGGCCGAAAGGCTACCCGGTGCCCCCTCGAGAGGGCCCGGTGGTACCGTACCTCCGAGCGCCGCCGCCCCCGAGGGTTGGCGTCCGACTGGTGCCGCTACCAGTCGGACTGCACAAGGAAGCCGTCCTCCGATAGACGCGAACTTCGCGTCTGAGACCCAAGCCTTGCCGCCCATCGCCGGAAGTAGGCGGCAAGTGGACCGCGTATCGTACGCGGACGAAAAGGACCGTGGAGGAGCCGCCCGCGGGTCCGGAGAACCGATGTTCTCCGTCGATCCCTGCTGGGGCGGCTACCCGCCGGCGAGTTACGCCGAGCATCCAGGTCCGGTAGACGTCCGTACGCTACCGGTTACCTCCCTCGGCACGCTGGGTCCCGCTGAACCCGGGCTCGAGCCGGTACATACGATGATCCAAGAGTTCAGCGCCGTTGCTGACTATCGTATGTACCGCTTGGATAACACCTCGAGGCTCGTCACCTCGGGTGACGCGGGACGGATCGCGAAGTACGTCCAACGCTGTCGTGGGATCCGTCCCACGATGCGCAGCTTCGACGGTACCGACCCGATCCAGCTGCTGCCGTTCTTGAAGGATATCCGAATCACCTTCAACTCGCAACACCTGACCGAAGGTGTTGCGGTACGAGTCCTCGCGCACTTCCTCGAGCGCGACGCGGAGCGCCTGTATACGAGTTATACGATGCGTGGCCTCCGCGCCGGCCAGCTCCACGACGACGTGAGCTGGCCGGGGCTTGTGAATCAATTCTTAAAACGCTACCTCACGGACGACGTGTTAGGTGAAGCGTACGACGCTGTCGCTACGGCGCGACAGCAATCGCATGAGACGGAAAGCACGTTTGCTGACCGACTCGAGACTGCCGCGTTCCGATGCACGGCAGTCTTCTCCGAACAGTCCCTCGCGCACTACTTCGTGCGGGGACTTGCACCGGCAACCCGTGCCGCAGTATCCGAAACTGTGCAAAGGCTGCCAGGCAGTCAGAAGACCGATCTTCCGACCATCCGCCGTATCGCCACGGCGGAAGGTACAACGTACCGCGCCCGGCGCGGTTTACCTCTGCCGGATTCGAAACCGGCAGGGAAGGCTGGTAGGACTACGAAGTCCGCCGCGACAAGTTCGCCCGCCTCGACCCTCCATATCGGGGAGAATGAGTGGCAGGCCGACCCTGTCCTCATTACGCAAGGAGCAGGGCCCGTGGGGGCACGAACCCCCTCACCGATGTCGACCGGAACGACATCGAGTTACGCGACCGCCTTCGCCGCCACTCCAAGAGTGGCAAGGGGTACAGACCCCCGGGTCGCAGAGCTCGACATATCGAGCCGAGATGCAGGAGGCGAAGCGCCTCGCGTGCCCTTCCTCACTGATGAGGAGGCGCGGCACGCGGCGACCTTCGCCTCAACGGACGGCAGCGCGTACTTGTGCTGGCTATGCCGTACGTACGGGCATGCCATGTACGCGTGCCCGTTCTTGTCGCCGGAACAACGGATGTTCACGGCGTACAGGAACTACCGCTACCAGATGGAGACGCGCCCCAGTGCGCGTAATCTCCTCCGGCAAGCGGCGGGCGAGGGCCGTCCCCCGCGTCAAGGTTTCCCGAACAGATCGGGTGGGGGCACACGCTTCGCCCCCCGGGGAGGCGGGTACCGTCGTAACGAAGTCGATCGTCGGGATCGACCCGCCTACCGGCAGGCGGACACAAGGTACCCCCGACAAGAGCAGAGAGGGAACCAAGACCGTTCTCGGTTACCCCAACAGGTACAAAATGCGATAATGTACCTACAAGACTGGGTAGAGGATCCGTACCCTCTACCCACGGAGGGTCACGAAGGAGAGCCGACTCGCTTCGTCCCCCATATCCTGCGACGACCGGACGCCGCAGGTCAAGGCCCGGAAGTACCGGAGTACTTCGCCAAGGCCGCCGAGCCGCAGTGGGGGAATCGTCCCGACCCACGCGACCGGCTACCGGAAGAGGACCTGGCCGTCGATAGCCAGGAGGTTAGCTCCGATAGCACGGGTAGTTCGAAAAAAGGGTAAAGACGGTTACGTACACGCGGTCGCGTGAGCCGTCTTTTCCCCACGAACTAGACCCGACCCCGCGTGCTCGCCAAGGACACGGGGGGTATTGTCCGATAATACATCCCCCGCTTCCAGAGGCGGGCACGGGAGCTCCTGTAATGCCGATACAGGAGGGAGCGCACGTCGAGGCCTCCGAAGGCCCGACGTTAGGAGAACAAGACACCGGGACAGCCGACGTCCCGGTGAGGCGTAACGATGGCGACGGGGGCAACGGCGACCGAAAGGATTCGGTCGACCCCCTGACTCCCGCGAGCCCAAGGTCGCCGGAGAAAGGTCCGTGTCGTACGGACTCGAGTAATCCGAGGGGCGTCACTGATCCGCGGACGCCCCAAGGAAGGGGGAGAAGGAAACGCAAGCGGGGCCAGCACGGAAATCGAGGGCCCCGGCGGAACGACCTCACCGATAAGGTCGCCCCGAAGGTTGTCAACGGCGTCATTTGCCTTCTGACGTCGAAGATCTACAACGTCCTCGGCTCGATAGCCACAGAGGGAAATGCATTTAAACCCCGCACGATCGCCGTTGATACGTGCTCGGGGTATAACCTGGTGAGGAAGGCCGACCTTCCCCCCGATTGGACGCGTTACGTCGTGCACGACGCACCTCTGCCACGATTGGCAGGCGCGAATAGCAACCCCCTCAAACTTTCGGCCGTCGTCCGCCTGGCGGTGCGGTTGAGGAACACGGTGTTCCGAATTCCGTTCGTAGTCGCGGACCAGCTCGCCGTGCCGGTCCTTCTCGGCACGGCCTTCATCGATACGCACGTGCGATGTATCGACATCGAAGCTCAACGAATGGAGCTACGCCTAGGCGGTTCCGTCGCCATCGTCGACGGAAAGGGGGAGTCGACTCCCCCTACCAGGCGACACGGGCGACACACGGGTCGGCCAGACGTACGCGAGGAGGCCCCGCAAGCGATCCGAATCGCCCGCTGGGTTACCATCCCCGCGATGTCACAAGCCCGCGTACGTGTGACAACCGCGGGGAGGGGCCTCATGTTCCTGGAACCCAAGCCCTCACTCCAACACCGACATGGAGTGAGGCTGACGAATGGCGTCGCGGAGGTCCTACCGAATCAGACCTTCGACGTTATCGTCGCGAATTTCTCACGACGAGAAAAGAGGCTTCCGAAGCACACCGTCGTGGGATACGCGAAGCGCAACCCCCTCGCGATCCTCACTCCCGAACGTAAGGTCGCCGAGGGGATCGCGCACGCGCTACACCTGACCGACTTGACCGATCAAGTCGGTGGGGTAGGAGTTGGCCGATCCAACTCCGACGATGAGACCACCGCCGGGGGCAAGGGGGTCGACCCGGTCGAACGGTCACGTTTAGGCCAACCGACGGCGAGGGGTACTGTACTCCCCCAGCAAAAGGATCCCGAAAATCCACCGATGGATTGGGAAAAAGAGATCGACCTGTCATACATCGATGATGACAAGCTCCGTGGCCACGTGCTCGAGATGCTCCGTAAGCACTCGAGTCTGTGGAGCTGTGCGCTTGGAACGATCCAAGCCACGGAGCACCGCATCCCCCTCGAACCAGGAACGAAACCGATTCGTTCTATGCGCTATCGGAAGGGCCCGGCCATGCGCGAAATGGTTGCGAAGGAGGTCAACAAGATGTTGAACGCAGGGGTTATCGAACCCGCGAGCACCGAGTGGGCGTCCCCGGTGGTGCTCGTACCGAAGAAAGACGGCTCTCTTCGGTTCTGCGTAGACTACCGGCGCCTCAACGCGAAGACCGCAGCGGATTCGTATCCGCTGCCACAGATGGACGACTGCATCGACTCGTTAGGAGATGCAGCCGTCTTCACCACGTTGGACTGCAATTCCGGTTATTGGCAGATCCCGGTCGCTCCGGAAGACCGGGATAAGACCACGTTTACGACGCACATGGGCACGTTTCGCCACTTGCGCATGCCGTTTGGACTCAAAGGGGCACCGGCCACCTTCCAACGTGCGCTCGACATAATACTCTCCGGAGTCCGCTGGCAAATATGCCTCGTCTATCTCGACGACGTGATCGTGTTCTCCCGTACTCACGGAGAACACGCGAGGCATCTCGATACCGTCTTGAGCTTACTGCGGAGTTCCGGTATCTCCCTTAAGCTCAAGAAGTGCAGTTTCTTCCGACCGAAGGTGCACTACCTGGGACACGTCATCTCCCCAGGCAAGTTGAGCGTGGCCGATACGGCGGCCGACGCTTTCAAGACGTTCACGTTCCCGAGGACGTTGACGCAAGTGCGCTCGTTCCTCGGGGCGTGTAACGTATACCGCCGATTCGTTAAGGGGTTCGCTAAGATTGCGCGTCCTCTGACTGACATGACGCGCAAGGATTCGGATCCCGATTTCTATAACCCCACGAAGCTGCAACTTCAGGCGTTCGAGAACCTTAAGAAGTGCATGATCGCTCCGCCGATCCTCGCGTTGCCCCGGCACGGTCGTCCGTACATGATAGACACCGACGCGAGTGCCTACCAACTCGGCTGCACCTTACTTCAGGAGCACGAAGAGCCGAACGACTGGCGCCCCGTGGGGTATTGGTCGTACTCACTGTCCGATAGTGAGCGCAACTACAGCGCTACCGAACGCGAGTGCTTCGCCGTAGTGTGGGCCGTCCGCACACTACGGCCGTACGTAGAAGGCACGAAGTTCACCGTACGGACGGACCATGACGCCCTCCGATGGCTCATGTCCCTCACCGAGAGTTCCGGAAGACTCACCCGGTGGCGGCTACGTCTGGCTGAATACGATTTCACCATTCAGTACCGCCCCGGACGCGTGCATCAGGTGCCCGATGCCCTGTCACGACTCGTGTCGCCGAAGGTCGCCGATGACCTTCGCTCCACCGTCGAGGTGGATGACGACATCCCCACTTTCGACGGGGGCACGACAGTTCGAGACGTATCGAACGAGCTCGCGGACCACGCTTGTACCGCGAGCTGTGATCATCAGGCCGTCCATGTCTTCGTAACGACACGGAATCAAGCCGAAGCCCTAACAAGGTCGCGCGCACGGACGCGCGACGAACCGCGAGGTGACGGCGAAGCTCCCGCTCTCCAAGGACCCAATTCGTTTTGGGAGGAGAACGACGAGTTCGACGCCGCCGACATCCAGCGCGCCGAAGACCCCGAGGCTGGCGCGCTCGACTCCCCGGTCGCCCCACCGCAGGACGACCTTCCGGCCCCTTGTGGTATAACCCCAAACGCAAATTAGATTAGGATTGGATCAGGGACAGTAAGGCAACGAGCCTTACAGCCATGCGCGCACACACGTGTCCTCCACGTGTACGGGACGCGTACTACACGTGGACTGTCAGCCCCGCCGGCTGACAGCGCTACAGTGTCGGTAGACCGGCACTACTGTAGAGTTATGATAGACTACGATGTACATTAAATATGAGCGGACCGCCGGCGGTGGAGGGCAACAAGCACGGACTTGTCAAGGATCCTCCACCTTGGTCCGCCCGCTTACTTTTAGGTACTTCCGTCCGTTTTACCTAGGAGTCGCACCGCGCGCGGGTTGAGGACGCGCGTAGCACGCCCACGAGCCGGCTCCGCCTCCGCCCGTCGGTACTGGATCGTCACCCAGTACCGCTCCGGGGCGTCGAGGCGTAGAACCGCTCGCGCGTGCGCGCGTCCTCCCCGATCTCGCTCTACCACCGCTACCTCGAGCCCGTGCTCGGTACCGTTGGTGGGCCGTGCTTCTGTCTTCCCGCCGATCGGGGTCTTTCCGAACTGTCAGTACTCACCCCCCTCGTCGTTGGGGGTGATTATACTACAGTGGTCTCCCGACCTAGAAGACTCTCACGATCGAACCGAGAAGACTATCGTTTACCTCCGCGTCCGTACGCGTCGAGATGAGTGGCGAATATCCCACCTCGATTCGCTCGGAGCCCGCCGATGTGCAAGAGGCCGCGCTCCGCGTCCGAGTCGGCGACGGCGACGCTGGTCCCCGAGACCGCGAACCGTCGCCCGACTTCTCCGAAGGACGAGCTCGCGCGATGTACGATCGCATCGCGGAGTATATCGAAGATGTCCGAACATCCCTCCGTATCGACGTCTCCGACAGCGTCTACGCCTGCTGTATGGATGAGTTGCGCTCCCTCCGCGAAGGAAGGTTTGAGCGCGTAACTCAGTCCTTGGAGAACCTGCGCGCTCTCGTCGACCAGCTACAGTCCCGTTTGGTACTGGTCGAAGAGGCGCGCATCGATTCCCCCGCCATGGACGTTGCGGGTCGACCCGCCAGTGCAAACTCCGGGGTCCGACGCGACCCGCAACCCTTCCCATCGGCCGAACAGATGGGAGCGTTCGCGCACATGGCGGCGGAGCTCAACTCAACGCGCCGCCGTGCCCGTGAGATGGAACAGACCTCGGCCGAGAGGCCGCCCGGAGCCCCCTCGAGTGGGCCCGGTGCCACTGTTCCTCCGGGCGCATCCGGAGCGCAGGAGTGGCCCCCGACTGGAGCCGTCACCAGTCGGAGGGCGGAGGACATCAAGCCGACGGCGGACGCGAACTTCGCGTCCGAGACTCAAGCCCTGCCGTATGCATCCGGAAGCATGCGGCAGTCCCGACGGGTACCGGACGAACCCGACCGTGGCCGTGGAGGAGTCGCCCGCGGATCAGGGGAACCGATTCTCCCCTTCGATCCTCGCTGGGGCGGCTACCAGCCAGCGGATCTTACCGCGCATCCCGGCCTCGTCGACGTCCGAGCGTTGCCCGTCACGCCGTTCGGAACGTTGGGCCCCGCCGAACCCGGGCTCGAGCCCGTCCACACCATGATACAGGAGTTCAGCGCCGTCGTGAACTACCGCATGTATCGGTTGGACAACACCTCGAGGCTCGTTACCTCGGGTGACGCGGGACGGATCGCGAAGTACGTCCAACGCTGCCGTGGGCTCCGTCCCACGATGAAGAGCTTCGACGGTACTGACGCGATTCAGTTGCTCCCGTTCCTGAAGGATATCCGGATAACCTTCAATGCCCAGCACCTGACCGAAGGTGTAGCAATCCGTGTCTTCGCTCACTTCCTCGAGCGCGACGCGGAGCGGTTGTATACGAGTTACACCATGCGCGGCCTCCGCGCCGGCCAGCTCCACGACGACACGAGCTGGCCTGGTCTCGTCAACCAATTTATCAAACGCTACCTAACCGACGACGTGTTGGGGGAAGCGTTTGACGCTGTCGCGTCGGCGCGACAGCTTCCTCACGAAACCGAGAACACGTTCGCAGACCGGCTGGAATCCGCCGCGTTCCGATGCACGGCCGTGTTCTCAGAACAAGCTCTCGCGCACTACTTCGTGCGCGGGCTGTCCACTGCGACCCGGGCCGCAGTGGCAGAGACGATGCAAAGGTTGCCCGGACAACAGAAGACCGAACTCTCAACGATTCGCCGTATCGCAACGGCCGAGGGTACAACCTACCGCGCCCGTCGCGGGTTGCCGCTGCCGGACCCGAAGCCGGCAGCGAAGGGAGTCCGAACTCCAAGGTCACACGGAACGAGTTCGCCGGCGACCGCCCTCCACATTGGAGAAGATGAGTGGCAGGCCGACCCTGTCCTCATCACGCAAGGCTTCGACCGGGCAGGAGGCCGACCCCCTACGCCAGCTTCCACCGGTTCGACCGGAAGCTTCGCAACGGCGTTCGCACACACGCCGAGGGCCACGGGTGGTCCGAACCACAACATGGCCGAGCTGGATATCTCCCGTCGAGAAGGAGACCGCGGGCTGCCTAACGTGCCTCGACTCACCGATGAGGAGGCACGCCACGCGGCGACTTTCGCGTCGACAGATGGCAGCGCGTACATTTGTTGGCTGTGCCGGACGTACGGCCACGCCATGTACGCGTGCCCGTTCCTGTCGCCTGAACAACGTCAGTTCACGGCGTACAGGAACTGCCGCTATCAGATGGAGACGCGCCCCGGAATGCGCAATCTCATCCAGCAGTCTACGCGGGCAGACCGAGGCCCGCGTCGAGGTGACCCGAGCCGATCGGGTGGGGGCGTCCGTTTTGCCCCTCGTGAAGGCGGGTACCGATACCCGGGGACCGATCAAAGGGATCGACGTGACCCTCGTCGGATGGATACGCGATATCCCCGTCGAGATGGGCGAGGCGACCGGGGCCGACCCCCGTTGCCCCAAGGGGTACAGAACGCCATCATGTACCTCCAAGACTGGGCGGGTGAGACGCACCCCCAGCCCACAGAAGGAGGCGGAGGGGAGCCCGTTCTCTCCGCCCCTCAAATATTGCAACGGCCGGACGTTGCAATCCAAGGCCACGAAGTATCCGATTACTTCGTAGAAGATGGCCAGTCGGGGTGGGGAAACCGTCTCCATCCGCGCGGCCAGGGGCCCGTCGACGCGCTAGCTAACGATAGCCAAGCGAATAGCACTGACAGCTCGGGTAGTTCGAAAAACCCGTAAAGACGGTTACGTTCGCGCGGTCGCGTGAACCGTCTTGTCAAACCAACCTTGACCCGCCCCTATTTGTCCCTGGCGGGGGAGGGGAATGTTTACCAATATTATTTCCCTCAACCCTGCACAAGCGCACCGAGACACCCGTAAGCTCGGTGCGAAAGGACGAAGACGCTGAGGCAACCGTCAGCCCGGCGCACATGGAGGAAGGCACTGGGGCAACCGTGAGCCAAGTGCCTAACAAGAAGCGCATCGAACGCGCCAGCGGCCCGACCCAGGGGGACCCGGGGCCGCCAGAAGAATTCAAGCCGCGTACGAACGCGACTTGTCGCGGGGACCCGGCCGGCCGAAGGGCGCCCCGCGACCAAGGCCGAATGACGCGGAAGAGAAGTCGGAACCGGCGCCGGCGGCCCAGGCGGAACGATCTCGACGAGCCGGGCACGCCGAAGGTGGTCGACGGCGTCATTTGCCTTATGACGTCGAAGATTTACAACGTCCTCGGCTCGATAGCCACGGATGGAAAGGCCTTCAAGCCCCGCACGATCGCCGTTGATACGTGCTCAGGGTACAATCTGGTGAGGAAGGCGGACCTTCCTCCCGATTGGTCGCGGTACGTCATCCGCGACGCGCCACTGCCCCGATTGGCAGGCGCGAATAGCAACCCGCTTAAGCTCTCGGCCGTCGTACGCCTGGCCGTGCGGTTGAGGAACACGACGTTCCGAATTCCGTTCGTCGTGGCGGACCAGCTCGCCGTGCCGGTCCTCCTTGGTACGGCCTTCATCGATACACACGTACGAAGTATCGACATCGAAGCTCAACGGTTGGAGCTCCGCCAAGGTGGCTCCGTTGCCATCGTCGACGGGAAGGGAGGGCCGACTCCCCCAACCAGGCGGCACGGACGTCAGACAAGCCGGGCTGACGCACGCGACGAAGCCCCGCAGGCGATCCGAATCGCCCGCTGGGTTACCATTCCCGCGAGGTCGCAGGCCCGTGTGCGCGTTACGACGACGGGGAGGGGACTCGTGTTTATAGAGCCGAAGCCGTCACTCCAACACCGACATGGGGTGAGGCTGACGAACGGCGTCGTCGAGGTCCTGCCGAACCAGACCTTCGACGTCATCGTCGCGAACTTTTCGCGACAGGAAAGGCGGCTTCCGAAGCACACCGTCGTGGGATACGCGAAGCGCAACTCCCTCGCGATCTTGACGCCCGAACGTCGCATCGCCGAGGGGATCGCGCACGCGCTACACCTCACCGACTTGACCGATCAAGTCGGAACGGCAGGAGCTGGTCGACCAGGCTCCGCCCAGGGGCAACCGTTGAGAAGAGAGGAGCCGGTACGGACGGCCGACCGGCGAAGTGCCTGCCGCCGGAAGGGGGCACTGCACCCGCCTCTGAAAAGGATCCGGAAAATCCGCCGGAGGATTGGGAAAAAGAAATCGACTTGTCATACATCGATGATGACAAGTTCCGGGTCCACGTGCTCGAGATGCTCCGTAAGCACTCGAGTCTGTGGAGCGGGGCGCTCGGAACGATCCGAGCGACCGAACACCGCATTCCCCTCGAACCGGGTACGAAGCCGATACGTTCAATGCCCTACCGAAAGGGGCCGGCTATGCGTGAGATGGTCGCCAAGGAAGTCAAAAAAATGTTGAACGCAGGGGTAATCGAACCTGCGAGCACCGAGTGGGCGTCCCCCGTGGTGCTCGTACCGAAGAAAGACGGCTCTCTTCGGTTCTGCGTGGACTACCGGCGTCTCAACGCAAAGACGGCAGCGGATTCGTATCCGCTGCCCCGGATGGACGACTGCATCGATTCGCTCGGAGATGCAGCCGTCTTTACGACGTTGGACTGCAATTCCGGTTATTGGCAGATCCCCGTCGCTCCGGAAGACCGGGACAAGACCACGTTCACTACGCATATGGGAACGTTTCGCCATTTGCGTATGCCGTTCGGGCTAAAAGGGGCACTGGCCACCTTCCAACGTGCCCTCGACATCATCCTATCTGGCGTCCGATGGCAGATATGCCTCGTCTACCTGGATGATGTCATCGTGTTCTCCCGTACGCACGGAGAACACGCAAAGCATCTCGACACTGTCTTGAGCTTGCTGAGGAGCGCCGGAATCTCCCTCAAGCTCAAGAAGTGTAGCTTCTTCCAACCGAAGGTGCACTACCTGGGGCACGTCATTTCCCCAGGTAAGCTGAGCGTCGCCGAAGCGGCGGCGGACGCCTTCAAGACGTTCACGTTTCCGAGGACGTTGACGCAGGTGCGCTCGTACCTCGGAGCGTGCAACGTCTACCGCCGCATCGTGAAGGGGTTCGCGAAGATTGCGCGCCCATTAACGGACATGACGCGCAAGGACGCGGACCCCAACTTCGACGACCCGACCGAGCTGCAACTTCAAGCGTTCGAAGCGTTGAAGGAGCGGATGATTTCCCAGCCGATCCTAGCATTGCCGCGGTACGGTCGGCCGTACATGATCGACACGGATGCTAGTGCCTATCAACTGGGCTGTACGTTGCTCCAGGAACACGAAGGCGCCAACGACTGGCGCCCCGTGGGGTATTGGTCGTACTCACTGTCCGATAGTGAGCGCAACTACAGCGCTACGGAGCGGGAATGCTTTGCCGTAGTGTGGGCCGTCCGCACACTACGGCCGTACATCGAAGGTACCAAGTTCATCGTCCGGACGGACCATGATGCCCTCCGATGGCTTATGTCCCTCACGGAGAGTTCCGGAAGGCTTACCCGGTGGCGACTGCGGTTGGCGGAATACGACTTCACCATCCAGTACCGCCCCGGGCGCGTGCACCAGGTGCCCGATGCCCTGTCACGCCTCGTGTCGCCAAGGGTCACCGACGACCCTCGCCCAGTCGTCGAAGTGGATGACGACATTCCCACCTTCGATGCGGGTACGACCGTCCGTGACATGTCGGACGAGCTCGCGGACCACGTCTGTACCGCGAGCTGCGATCACAAGGCCGTCCATGTCTTCGTGACAACAAGGAACCAAGCCGGATCGCGAAGAGGGTCGCGCGTCCGTACGCGCGACGAGCCGAGGGGCGACGACGAGGCCCCCGCTCTTGAAGGACCCACCTCGTTCTGGGAGGAGAACGACGAGTTCGACGCTGTCGACATCGAGCGCGCCGAACAACCCGAAGTTGGCGCGCCCGCCTCCACGGTCGCCCCTCCGCAGGACGACCTTCCGGCCCCTCTTACGTTAGAGGAGATAGCCGAAGAGCAACGCGTGGATGACTTCTGCCAGACCGTACTGGCACGACAGTCAGAGTCCCGGGACTCCGCGTTCTTCGAGGACCACCACGGGGTGCTCAAACGGAGACACCCCTTCGACCCTGACATCGTGCAGGTCGTAGTGCCACGGACGCTACGGGCTCGGCTTCTCCAGCTCTGCCACACACCAACTATCGCGGGGCACCCGGGCCAGAACCGTATGTACTTCGCGCTCCGTCGCGAGTACTACTGGCCCCATCTCGCTGCAGATGTCGCAGCTACGGTGCGAGGGTGCCGAACATGCGCGATGAACCGTGTTAAGTTGCGGAAACACCTCAACCGTTTGAAGTTGTTTCCGGCAACACGGCCGCTCGAGAGCCTCGCCATCGACATCTTGGGACTGCTACCCAAGACGAAGGCAGGGAAACGGTTCCTTCTCGTAATTACGGACCGTTTCACCAAGCTGACTCAAGTTGTGGCACTGCGGACCGTAACCGCGTACACGGTCGCCGTCGCGTTCTGCGACGCGTGGGTATTTAAATACGGCGTCCCACGCTCGCTACTGTCGGATAACGGACCGCAGTTTAACGCGAAGTTCTTCCACAGCACGTGCCGTGTCCTGGGGGTGACGAACTTGTACACTTCGGCGTACCACCCCCAGACGAACGGGCAGGTCGAGCGATACAACCGGACGATCGCTTCGATGTTACGGAATTACGTCGGCGAACATCAGGACGACTGGGACGTGTACGTGGGGCCGCTCACGTACGCGTAGAACTCCCACGTACATCGTACGACGAGTACCACGCCCTTCGAGCTCGTCCTCAGCCGACCCCCGCCGGAGTTCTCTCTACGTAGAGCCGACGGTGACGCGCCCCCGTCCGATAGGGGCAACGCGCGCGCTGAGTTCCTCAAGACGTTGGACGACACGATCCAGAAGGCGTACGGGAGCCTGCACCGGACGCAGGCTCGGTACAAGCGCGACTTCGATAAGCGCGTCAGACGGCTCAACGCACGTATCAAGGCAGGTAATTACGTCTACCTAAACCCCACCGATGGGGCAAGGACGTCCAACAAACTCGCGTCGCCGGCCGTGGGGCCATACCGGGTGCTCGCCAACGACCGGCGAACCATCACGATCGATCGTGATGGTGTCACCGAGCGCGTCTCCGCAGACCTCTGCGTATACGCGCCTCCACCGACGGGCGCGGCGCGGGCGAGCACGGCAACCTCAAGTGACCTTGCCGACAAGGTCACGAAGGGCACGCAGTACGCGGTCGAACGACTACTCCGGCATCGAGCCTTGGAGGACGGAACTACGGAGTTCCTCATCAAGTGGGCGGATTACGACACGCCCACCTGGACCGCACGGACTCACGTCCCGGAGGAGTTGGTGTCTCGTTACGCCCAACGCCTCCGGAGACGCACCGGCAGAGACCTCGTCTCAGACGCGAACGCGGACGCTCGCGCTTAAGGAGGGGGCCCTCCACCGCTCTGCTCCGTTGCAGTTAAAGGCAGCCCCTCGCGGTATGACAGAAACCTTAAGAACGGAAGGACAGGTGTTTCGAGAGGCACCAGCGAACTCGCGAGGATGCGAAGACGTCGAGGCGCACCGGCGGTCAAGCCATCCGACAGCCGCCGCCGGCAAGAGGGAGGAGGACAGAAAGTACGTACGGCAAAATAGCACACCCGCCGAACCGCCGGCAAGGTGCGGGATGCCCTGGTCTCACCAGGGCCGTCAACCCGCAGGCGAGCCGGTCCACCCGACGGAAGACCGGATCATCGTCCGGTCGCTGTGCGAAGTGTACGAGGAGACGTGCGAGACACGCAGACGGAGGTTATGCAGCATAGGGCCGCATTCCGTGGAGCGCGCCACAAGACAGTTGCCAAAGGGGGATCGGGAGAGAGCAACCCGATCGGAGGGTCAGTGTTATACCCCCACGGACTCGAGACACCTCGAAACAGCCACCGACGCGTGCCTCATGATACGGAAAATGACGAGAAGAGGAGAACGTTACACGTGAGCGGCGCTCGGCGATGCACGACAAGCGCCAACCACGTGAGCGCCGTCACCAAATCACCGCCTCCCCCAGCCTGCGAAATTAGCAAAAAATAATTAAGGGGAGGAAATTACAATGGCACGTGCCTTGCGCGCATGGGCACGGTAGCACCTCCACCGACGACCGGTAACAAGGTGAACGACGCTGCCCCATGGGTACACACGTCCGCCCCCGGTCCGAATACCGGACGGACACCGCGACACCATACGCGCCCCCGAGCGGCAAGAGCACAGAACAAGAGCGTCCGCTACGCGCGCGCCCTCGCCGCCGACGGCGAGAGGCCTCAAGGAGAATACGGGCCCTCGCGCGCCCCTGCCCTCGCCGCCGACGGCGAGAGGCCTCAAGAAGGACGACCGCCGCACGCGCCCTCGCAACCGATAATGAAGGTCGCCGGGTAAAGAAATTTGCCGAGGGCCCGCGCTCCCACCACAGACGGCGAGAGGCGCGAGCGACGAAAAGGACGAACGGCGCACGCGCAGCGCCCCGCCACCGATGGCGGACGTCGCGCGAAGAAGAAAACGTACGGCGCACGCGCAGCGCCCCCTCCACCGATGGCGGACGACGCGCAAAGAAGAACAAGTACGTCCACGCGTTCACGCCCTCGCCCCGATGGCGAGGAGCGCCGGAAAAAGTCCTCGGGGAGCGCCGCGGGCCGAGCTTGCGAGGCCCAGGCGCTACCACGAGGACTTTTCCGCCGCACCGCAGCGCGAAGGTCGCGCGCCGCGCCCTCGCCATCGGCGGCGAGGGCCGGCAAACATAAGGATCGTCGCTGTGCGTCGTCTCGTGCCGTGCCCTTGCCATCGGCGGCGAGGGCCGGCAAACATAAGGAACGTCGCTGTGCGTCGTCTCGCGCCGTGCGCTCGCCATCGGCGGCGAGGGCCAGCAAACATAAGGAACGTCGCTGTGCGTCGTCTCGCGCCGTGCCCTCGCCACCGGCGGTGAGGGCCGGCAAACATAAGGAACGTCGCTGTGCGTCGTCTGGCGCCGTGCGCTCGCCATCGGCGGCGAGGGCCGGCAAACATAAGGATCGTCGCTGTGCGTCGTCTCGTGCCATGCCCTCGCCATCGGCGGCGTGGGCCGGCAAACATAAGGGTCGTCGTCGTGCGCCGCGCTTTCGCCACGGACGGCGAGAGGTATCGAGAAGAACGCGCGCTGCGCGGCCTGCCCTCGCCCCTACGGCGAGAGGCACCATGGAGACAAACCGGCGCACGCCGTGCCCCGGCATGCCGGACGGTCCGTTCTGTCACGAGTCCTGTCGGGCCGGCCCGCTTCGAAGATGGAGGACACCAATGACGACACGCCCCCTGTCCTGGAGTCTACGACGGACCTCGTCCCCTATCTCCGGGAACGAGCCGTGAGCAGCCACGAATGAGGAGCTCACCGCGGACGCCTACGCCGCTCTCGGTCCACGACACACGGCGAGGGATCATCAGCGGAGCGTCGCCCGACCCTCCCGCGGCTCGAAGGAAGGCGGGAGGGGGGGCGCGCAAGCGCACGCATCAGCACGAGGACAATTGCGTTTACTGTGGCAAGAGGCCCAGACAGTCCTTACCCTACCTCTGTCTCTCTTATCGACGGAGGCCCGCGGCCGCGTAGTGGACTAGCCATCCGAGCGGTTAGC
>NW_005179207.1:39124-98192 GCF_000350225.1 Chondrus crispus
ACTTCTGCAGAGCCACCCGGGGCTTAGTGAACGCATAGGGGCGGGGGGACACGTACAGCCCCGCCACCTCCGGTAACACGAACCGCCGGGGGTCGACCTGTCCTGCGTTAGACAGGAACGATCCCATCCGGTCGACGAAGAGGACCTCCGCGACACTGTACGCGAAGGTACGATCTCCGGTCAGCTCGTCCGGCAGCTGGTACCCGGAGCCGCCGCCTTCGCCCATCAACCGGTGTAGAACAGACGACGCCTCCTGCACACCACCGGCTTCGTGAACCTTGAACACGCGGGCTAGGTCGTAACGAAGCCACGTGCAGGAAGAAAGTTCCTCGACGGTTACCCCCGAGCGGCCGCGGCGTCGCCAGGGGTACCGTAGCTCGCTGATAGGGAGCGGTGGGACTTCGAACGACGGCACCCCTAGCCACCGAGTGGCAGAGGGCGACTCCCCCTCCCCATTGACGGTAAAGGGAAGGGGATCACGGGGTGGAGGACCGAAGGACGCGCCATCCATCTTGAGGGCCGCCCCCGACGCGAGGGGAGCGGCCGAGCCGCACCGGGCGGCAGAGAGAGCGGAAGGCGGGATGTCGGCTGCTGGGACGGAAGGGGTAGCCGGGCGAAACGAAAGGACCGGCTTGGATGGCCCCTCACCGGGGGCCACCAGTTCCAAGGACACGGTCGTGGACCGCGAGCGGGACTTCTGGAAACGCGGCGGAGGGAGCGGACCCGCTTGGGCCAGGACGACGCCACCCTCACGCGGTCCGGATGACGCACTTGGGAGTCCGAGCCCGCTCGAAGGCGGGGTCCCGACGGCCACCGCCTCCGCCATAGTTGGCTTCACGACGCCCGGGGGTGACTGCGGGAGAGGAATAGACCGCGGGTCGGCCATGCTGACACGGGCGGTGACGCGAGAGGGGACGACCAAATGGCGCTGTCAAGGACGAAGTGGGACAGTGCGCAAAGGGGGGGGGGAAATTCGTATACCAGGTCGGATCTGCTCGGGGTTCAGGGAGTGGGACGGACAGGTTCTGCAAGCCTCAGGAGTGAACGCGGACGTTCACTCTTGAGGGGGGGGTGATGTGGTATAACCCCAAACGCAAATTAGATTAGGATTGGATCAGGGACAGTAAGGCAACGAGCCTTACAGCCATGCGCGCACACACGTGTCCTCCACGTGTACGGGACGCGTACTACACGTGGACTGTCAGCCCCGCCGGCTGACAGCGCTACAGTGTCGGTAGACCGGCACTACTGTAGAGTTATGATAGACTACGATGTACATTAAATATGAGCGGACCGCCGGCGGTGGAGGGCGACAAGCACGGACTTGTCAAGGATCCTCCACCTTGGTCCGCCCGCTTACTTTTAGGTACTTCCGTCCGTTTTACCTAGGAGTCGCACCGCGCGCGGGTTGAGGACGCGCGTAGCACGCCCACGAGCCGGCTCCGCCTCCGCCCGTCGGTACTGGATCGTCACCCAGTACCGCTCCGGGGCGTCGAGGCGTAGAACCGCTCGCGCGTGCGCGCGTCCTCCCCGATCCCGCTCTACCACCGCTACCTCGAGCCCGTGCTCGGTTCCGTGGGTGGGCCGTGCTTCTGTCTTCCCGCCGATCGGGGTCTTTCCGAACTGTCAGTACTCACCCCCCTCGTCGTTGGGGGTGATTATACTACACCCCTCTTACGATAGAGGAGATAGCCGAGGAGCAACGCGTGGATGACTTCTGCCAAACCGTTTTGGCACGACAGTCAGAGTCTTACAGATGATGAAGGAGAAGCCCCTGGTCCAATAGGTCAATTCGATAGGAACGCATGCCAATGGAGAACTGTTGCTCGGATGCTTCACGTCATGCGAGGAGCAGGGTTTCTTAACGTATCCCATCGCGGATGCGAGTGGCTGTGTAACGTTTTCTCTTCACCCCCTGTCCGTATGAATATCTCCAAAGACCAAGATATGCTCTTAAATATTGCGGAGAGAGGAAAGGCTACTTCTGAACTCCACGAATCTGTTCTGTTCCCAGACGTTTTCGGTCCTCTCACTGCTGAGGACAAAGAAAAGTACTTTTCAGGTTTGACGTTCAAGAAATGGACGAGAGCGAGGACTGTTCTGAGACCCGCCCAATCGATGATTAAGATCAACGGTATGGCTACACTTCACAGTGAGGCAATCGCCACTGTATCGGCCCACCACAGCCATGATAGCTCACCTTCCTTTAATCAATTGACGTCCATTCGTCGGTCAAACGCCAAGGAATCTTGCTCAAAGATTCTCAACGAGCGTAGGAGAAGGTTGTCCAAGATGAAAGACACTCTTTACTTACAGGAGAGGAAGGCAGCCAAAGTAGGCGACCAAAGACTTATGACAGAAGTGATGTACAGATGGGATATGATACATCAGAGTCGCCGTCTGATATCTCCCTTTGCAGACCGCTTTCTAGACTGCAAAAGGAGACTTAATCACGGCGCTAAGTCACGCTTTGCCAAGTATGGGGGAAGGGGTATCGAAGACACTGTGTATCCGTTAAATGGCATTCACAAAAAAGATCCTGGGCACCCTTCAGCATCGGGAAGTCTCTACAGTACGGCTATCCCGTTGTACTTTTATCTGCAGCTTGATGTAATGAACGCATTGCATTATCGCGGGGACAGTGGAGCAAGAGGGACATCCCTACAATGCATCATAACGGAAAAGATGAAGCACATTTTGCGGAGGTGGATCGGTGGGCCTCGTTCGAAAGGGTTACGAAATTTGCACTTCCATATAGATGATCCCACATACGTGATTCCTCACAAAAGAGTAGAGCAGAAGCGAAGGGACTCGCACAGGCACAAGGGACTAACTGAATACGATATGGATGCGCTATCACGCGATGACAATGTGACTGGAATTGGTTTTCAAGATGAGCTCAATGTGCCATGGTCCTCTCTGCTGCAGAACCGAAACTACAAAGACGAATTGGCTTGGCTGCATTTGTTCTGTTCAGCTTTGGCTGCCTTTGAGCTACTGCAGGAATGCCGACACAAGCCAGGCTGTACTGTACAATTGCATGGTGGCAGCTTTGCTCTTCCGACCTCCTTTGAAAACAGTGTTCCATCACGTTTTATGCCATGGCGACAGGATAAAAGTGACGAGCGAGGCTTCTTCCGGGGCTGCGTCATTCTAAGGTTTAAAGAAAAAGATTCAACGAATGGCATTGATGAAGATTTGTTCGTCGTACCGAGATGCCGAAGTTTGATATTTGACACGAATGGAAGGTGTAGTCTCGGTACAGAAAGTATCAGACATGGTGAGGCCGAAACCAGGTTTGTCGCAGTGTTCAAGTTATTTATTGAGCGTCCATGGCTAGCTTTTCGGGACATTTTTACAACCTCCCGGGGTCCAACCTCCCGGCATGGCGATATTGAAACGGAAACATGGTGCGGAAGCCTAATAATATCTGATGATACCGATGTTCTTGTGATTCTACTGTGCAACAAAGAAGTCCATGGACACAATATAACACATGCCCTGAATGGCAGTATCCATTTCGTCGACGAAGCGGCGTACCGGTTAAAGGAGATGGTGCTCTCAGGGCGAGATATCGCAATGGCGTATACATTGGCAGGATGTGACCTCACTCCATCAGTACATAGAATCGGGCATGAAGTTTTTCTCGATTCCCTCATCTGAAATTGTAGAACTATTGGAAAAATTGATGTCACCATCGATGGAAATGAGAAACTGTTTGAGACATACATGTGCGTTGTATATCTGCAGATATACAACGCACATGTATGGTACACATTACTTTCCTTCTAAGCTTACGCATGCGTAAGCTTGGAAGGAAAGTAATGTGTACAATAGAGATGGGCGACAAGATGATATGAGAGAAGATGCAAACTATTGCAGAGCGGAGCCTCGTGTCGCGAGAAGTGAAACGTATTCAGGATTCAATGTTTACATCGAAAAGTGGTATTGGGACAGACGGTTGGCGAATGGATGCCCGCAACTTTATTGCAGATGCAGCAAGCTGTACAAACCACTGATTCAGATCCGGAAGATATCATGGCATTGCTCTAATGGCATCTCACAAAACACGGGCACCCGTGTTGGTCATCTACGTAGATAACCAACGGAGGTGAACACCGGCGCAAGAAAATAGAAATAGTGATGTGATGTTTCGAACGCACTTGGATAACATTTAATGAGCCAAGGTACCTCGATAAATTTATCATTACTTAGTAACAGATGAAAAGAATTTAGCTATCATAGACTGCCTCCTTCGCAATTCGACGGGAAATGCCTTGGAAAGTCTGTCTTCGTGCACCAGGACCTTCTCGGGATTGTACAGAAAATGGTCGATCCACGCCTGATATATCTCCTGAACATCGATTGGAGGCGGTCTTGATAGCAAATACTCTCTGTTACACCATACAACAATACAGAAGGACTGGTACAAATGTGGTTTGCTGCGAATGTGAGCACGTGAGAGCAAAAGACGTTCATTCTGGAAGGGAACTGTACCAGGGGGGCCGTGACCAGCAAAGTTCCTTCGGAGGTAATTTCTTGAAGCTGCGCGGCAACATTGTATGTAGTACCCATTGGAAGTAATGCACACCTACAGTATGGCCTCTGACCCGTGTTTGGTCATCAAACGTGTCTGTTCTTGCTGTTTGGAGTTCGCTTTGGAGAGAGGTTCTCTTCGGAGTGTAGAACCGTAAACCATCGCTGCCCCAAAACGTCGTATCGGGGATATATCGTGCGGCACAGTTTGGCTAAATGTCCAAGGTGTGGATGCGGCTGTACCACTGCGCAGTGCTTTGCCGCGCTGGTTCAACAATTTACTGTGGTCCTTATCCCACGCATCCTAGGGGGGCAAAAGGAAGATGCCCGGCCCGGGACGAATGGTGGTAGAGTCTTGTACAGGCAGCTGCTCGGCGAGTTCGGGGCGGTGATTAAGAAGCCGGGCCCGATGGGTCGTAAAGCCAATGCTCGCTGAGGGCCTGGTACACCTTATACCCGTAATAAGGTCTTCGACGGGGGCGTCGCAACGCAGCCCGACGGGAATTAGCAAAAACGTAGCAGCGCTACACCTCCGTACTGCCCGATGGCAAAGTACCGACACCGGAACGGTTGCAACCTGTATCTGATGGAACCAACACTGTCCTGTATACACAACCGGACCTTCGAGGGAGACGTCGTCGCAACAGCCTCCGTCGGGGGACGTACACAAGTAGCAGCGTTACACCCACCTGTCGCCCGATGGCTAAGACACATACACCGGTCCGGTCGCAACCAAAGCCAATGGCACCAACAACAAACAAAAGAACCAACACAAGAGCCCGATGACTCCAGTCGTCACAATGCGGATCGCAATCACGCACTGTAGAACCAACACAAGATAAGGGAATAGAAATAGAGATAGAAATAGAAAAGGATAGGTGAAATAAAGAAAAAGGAAAGGGAACCCCCGAGCGCAAAGGATAACGTAATCTGTGGTAAAAGGGAGCGTCTTGGGAAAGACGGACTTCGACCAAGGAGATATTCAACTCTGGCAACTCGGGTTACCTTTACTGACTTGGTCGTCAGAGGGCTAAGGTATATATCGCCCCGCTGGAGCCACTACAATAGCTCTCGGCGCTAAATCCTAGATCTAATCTAATGTTAAATAACTAATATGCAACTAATTGAAATTACTAATTAAAATAATAAAGTGTAATAATTTTCACTTGTCACCCCCCCACTTTGTCATACCCCTCAATTCCTTTTCTTTTCACTCCCCCACGGTGTAGTCGATTATTGCACTACAATGGGTCGGTCGAGTATACTTTCTGGCGCTTGAGATATGCAATACAGGTAGTGTTGCTGCGATTGAATAGGCAGAGAAAAGATGTTGATGCATAGAACAAACGAGAGTTGAGAACGAAGCGTTTTGGCGGCAATCTCAGTACTCCTTTTCAGCCATGTCATGGACAAATCAGATCTAGGGCTAATACTCGGTTTCTTCTTTGCAGTTGGGTCATCATTTTGTCGACGCATGTTAAAGATGGCTTTAATGCCCTCTGCAAAGCGCGTTCTACCATGGCTCGGTCGTTTACGCTGCATGGAACTTCGTTCCTCAATTTGGCATTTGCTTTGCTTTCGGGCGCTCGATACACCCCTGGGCATCGGGGTTTTCGCAGGTATCTTCATGTCTGAGATATGGGGTGTATTGGCTTTTCTACGAAGTGCGTAGGGCGTATTCACAGTCATGTGTCACACTGCTGAGCCGCAGTAATGTGGCGTAAAAGCGCCTCAGTGTCAGGATGCCAGCGTGTGCAAGAAGCAAGCTGTCGATATGTGCGTCCCTGACGATGTTGAGATTCCTTGCTAGAGCCTTAAGGGCGACGGGATCTTGAAACGCGTGCAGCCAGGAGAGCGGAAGAAGAGGAGAGTGAGGGGCTTATGTGAGTGGAGAAACTCGCGACAGAGTAACGTCCTGGTTGGGCGAAGGGAGCAAGCGGATGGCGTGGGTAATAGCAGTTGAGGTGATACGTGCAATTGGCGCGGGGGACGTTTTGGAGAGGAGGGCGTTTTCGACTGGTGGAAAGTGTAGTATAACCCCCCCCCTGGGGGTTTAAATTAGATTAGATCAAGAACTAGATCAGCTACTGTAGAGCGTCGAGCTCTACAGTACCACCGCGCGTGTCCACGTGTACACCACGGGGACAAGGGACTTGCGCATACACGTGTACACGTGTACAGCGCGCGAACGAAGCGCGCACGCACTACGAGTGATACGTGTACTGTCAGCCTCGACATAGCTGACAGTATTACAGTGCAGGCCGACCTGCACTACAGTAGCCCACTACAGTACCACGGTACTGTAGTGTTATGATAGAGTGTTTTGTATATTAAATATGGAGCGGACCGACGGCGGCGGGAGGGGACAAGCACGGGCTTGTCCTCAACCGACCGCCAAGGTCAGTCCACCCAGCTTATTCTAAACGTCGCCTTCGCTCTTCGCGCGCGTTTAGTCGGAGCCGAGCCGGAGTGGACGCGCAGCACGCGAGCGAGCACGGAACCGCCTCCGCCCGTCAGCACTGGTACGTCACCCAGTGCTGCTCCGGGGCGTCGAGGCGTCGATCCGCTCGTGCGTGCGCGCGTCCCTGCTCGCTCCCGCTCTACCACCGCTACCCGGGCCCGAGCCCGGTTCCGTAGCTGGTTGGCCCGCTTCACCCCTTCTCCGAACCGGGGTCTACAGGTCGAACTGCGCATACACCTCCAGTCGTCTGGGGGTGTTTATGCTACAGTGGTCTCCCGACCTAGAAGACCCCGAGATCTTTCCGAGAAGACTTTCTTTTTCCTCCGCGTCCGTACGCGTTGAGATGAGTCAAGAATACGCCACCTCGATCCGGTCCGAACCGGCGGATCCGAGGGCGGCCGCTATGCACGCACCATCACCGCCGTTCGGCGACGGCGACGCTGGTGTCCGAGACCGCGAACCGTCGCCCGAGTCCCCCGAAGGACAAGCGGCTGCGATGTTCGATCGCATAGCTGACTACATCGAGGAAGTCCGTACTTCACTCCGTATAGACGTGACGGACGCCGTCTACTCGCGATGTATGGACGAGCTTCGCTCCCTACGTGAAGGGAGGTTCGATCGAGTCAGCCAGTCCTTGGAGAATCTCCGAGCACTAGTCGACGAGTTACACTCGCGACTGGTGCTCGTCGAAGACTCACGCCTCGCACAGCCCGTACTGCACGGGCAAGGTCGCCCCACGAGGCCGACCTCGACGAGACGTCCCGACGATCGACCGTCCCCGTCAGCAGAGCAGTTGGGTGCGTTCGCGCACCTCTCCGCCGAGCTCAACGCTACGCGACAGCGTGCTCGTGACATGGAACGGACCATGGCCGCAAGGCTGCCCGGTGCCCCCACGAGAGGGCCCGGTGGTGCCGTACCTCCGAGCGCCGTCGCTCCGGAAGGTTGGCGTCCGACTGGCGCCGACGCCAGTCGGACTGCGGAAGGAAACCGTCCTCCGATGGGCGCGAATCTCGCGTCCGAGACCCAAGCATTGCCGCCTATCCCCGTAAGTAGGCGGCAGATGGACCGCGTATCGTACGCGGACGAACAGGACCGTGAAGGAGCCGCCCGCGGATCCGGAGAACCGCTGTTCTCCGTCGATCCCCGCTGGGGCGGCTACCCGCCGGCGAGTTATGCCGAGCACCCAGGTCCGGTAGACGTCCGTACGCTACCGGTTACCTCCTTCGGCACGCTAGGTCCCGCCGAACCCGGGCTCGAGCCGGTGCATACGATGATCCAAGAGTTCAGCGCCGTCGCTGACTATCGTATGTACCGCTTGGATAACACCTCGAGGCTCGTCACCTCGGGTGACGCGGGACGGATCGCGAAGTACGTCCAACGCTGCCGTGGGATCCGTCCCACGATGAGGAGCTTTGACGGTACGGACGCGATCCAGCTCCTACCGTTCTTGAAGGATATTCGGATAACCTTCAACTCGCAACACCTGACCGAAGGTGTTGCCGTGAGAGTCCTCGCGCACTTCTTAGAGCGCGACGCGGAGCGCCTGTATACGAGTTATACGATGCGTGGCCTCCGCGCCGGCCAACTACACGACGACGTGAGTTGGCCGGGGCTCGTGAACCAGTTCCTGAAACGCTACCTAACCGACGACGTGTTAGGTGAAGCGTACGACGCTGTCGCGACGGCGCGACAGCAATCTCATGAAACGGAGAGCACGTTCGCGGACCGGCTCGAAACGGCCGCGTTCCGGTGCACGGCAGTGTTCTCCGAACAGTCCCTCGCGCACTACTTCGTGCGGGGACTCGCTCCTGCGACCCGTGCCGCAGTTTCCGAGACAGTGCAGCGGCTGCCGAGCCGCCAGAAGACCGATCTTCCGACCATCCGCCGTATCGCAACGGCAGAAGGAACCACTTACCGCGCTCGACGCGGTTTACCTCTGCCGGATTCGAAACCGGCAGGGAGGGCTGGCAGGACTACGAAGTCCGCCGCAACAAGTTCGCCCGCCTCTACCCTGCATGTCGGGGAGGATGAGTGGCAGGCCGACCCTGTCCTCATTACGCAAGGAGCAGGGCCGGTAGGGGGTCGACCCCCTTCACCGATGTCGACCGGAACGACGTCGAGCTACGCGACCGCGTTCGCGGCCACTCCCAGAGCCCCCAGGGGTACGGTTCCCCGGGTCGCTGAGCTCGACATCTCAAACCGAGATCCCGGAGGTGAAGCCCCTCGCGTACCCCTCCTCACCGATGAGGAGGCGCGTCACGCGGCGACCTTCGCCTCAACGGACGGCAGCGCGTACGTGTGCTGGCTATGTCGTACGTACGGACACGCCATGTACGCCTGCCCGTTCCTGTCGCCGGAACAACGAATGTTCACGGCGTACAGGAACTACCGCTACCAGATGGAGACGCGCCCCGGGGCGCGCAATCTACTCCGGCAAGCGGTCGGCGAGGGTCGTCCCCCGCGTCAAGGTTTCCCGAATCGGTCGGGTGGGGGCGCTCGATTCGCCCCCCGTGGAGGCGGGTATCGTCGTACCGAACTCGATCGTCGCGATCGGCCCGACTACCGCCAGGCCGACACAAGGTACCCCCGCCAAGGAGGGAGAGGGGACCGAGACCGTTCTCGGTTACCCCAACAGGTACAGAATGCGATAATGTACCTGCAAGACTGGGTAGAGGATCCGTACTCCCTACCCGCGGAGGGTCACGAAGGAGAGCCGACTCGCTTCATCCCCATATCCTGCGACGGCCGGACGCCGCAGGTCAAGGCCCGGAAGTACCCGAGTACTTCGCCAAGGCTGCCGAGCCGCCCGGGAGGAATAGTCCCGACCCACGTGGTCGGCCACCCGGAGAAGACCTGGCCGACGATAGCCAGGGGGGTAGCTCCGATAGCACCGGTAGTTCGAAAAAAGGGTAAAGACGGTTACGTACACGCGGTCGCGTGAGCCGTCTTTTCCCTATGAACTAGACCGGTCCCCGCGTGCTGGCCAAGGACACGGGGGGTATTGTCCGATAATACATCCCCCGCTATCGGAGTCGAGCACGGGGACTTCAGCAATGTCGACATTGCAGGAGAAACCCAACACCGAGGCCCACGTAGACCCGATGTTGGAAGAAGGCACCACAGGGACACCCGACATCCCAGTGAAGCGCAACGAGCGAGACGTGGTTAACGCCGACCGACACGAGTCGGTCGCCCTTCGGACCCCGGGGAGCCCAAGGTCGCCGACGAAATGTCCGCCTCGTACGGACTCCAGCACCTGGACGGGCGTCACTGAGACGCGAACGTCCCCCGGCTCGAGCCGAAGGAAACGCAAGAGGGGCCAACGCCGAAGTCGAAGGCCCCGGCGGAACGACCTCACCGATAAGGTCGCGCCCAAGGTGGTCGATGGCCTCGTATGCCTCATGACGTCGAAAATATATAACGTCTTGGGCTCCGTGGCCACCGAAGGCAACGCGTTTAAGCCCCACACGATCGCCGTCGACACGTGCTCGGGCTACAACTTGGTGAGGAAGGCCGACCTCCCTCCCGACTGGGCTCGCTACGTAATACGGGGCGCGCCATTACCACGCCTGGCTGGCGCGAACAGTAACCCGCTTCGACTTACGGCGGTCGTCCGCCTCGCGGTCCGGCTGCGGAACACGACGTTCCGCATACCTTTCGTAGTGGCCGAACAACTCGCTGTTCCCGTTCTACTTGGGACCGCGTTCATTGATGCGCACGTACGCAGCATCGACATCGATGGACAGAAGCTCGAACTTCGTCACGGTGGCTCGGTAGCCATCGTCAATGGGAAGGGGGAACCGACTCCCCCTACCAGGCGACATGGTCGCCAAACTAGTCGTCCGGAGGTACGCGAGGAGGTCCCGCAGGCGATCCGAATCGCCCGCTGGGCTACCATCCCCGCGATGTCGCAAGCCCGTGTGCGTGTGACAACCGCGGGGAGGGGTCTCGTGTTCCTGGAGCCCAAGCCCTCACTCCAACACCGCCATGGAGTGAGGCTGACGAATGGCGTCGCGGAAGTCCTGCCGAACCAGACATTCGAAGTCCTCGTCGCAAACTTCTCGCGACGGGAGAGGCGGCTTCCGAAGCACACCGTCGTGGGATACGCGAAGCGCAACCCCCTCGCGATCCTCACGCCCGAACGTCGAGTCGCTGAGGGGGTCGCGCTTGCGTTGCATCTGACCGACTTGACCGATCAAGTCAGAGAGGTCGGAGCTGGCCGATCCAGCTCCGACGAGAAGGCAACCGCGGGGAGTGAAGGGGTTGACCCGGACGAACGGTCACCTATACCCCAACCGACGGCGGAGGGTACTGTACCCCCCCAGCAGAAGGATCCCGAAAATCCACCGATGGATTGGGAAAAAGAGATTGACTTGTCATACATCGATGATGACAAGCTCCGTGGCCACGTGCTCGAGATGCTCCGTAAGCACTCGAATCTGTGGAGCGGTGCGCTCGGAACGATCCAAGCCACAGAGCACCGCATTCCCCTCGAACCGGGAACGAAACCGATTCGTTCTATGCCCTATCGGAAGGGCCCGGCCATGCGCGAAATGGTCGCGAAGGAGGTCAACAAGATGTTGAACGCAGGGGTTATCGAACCCGCCAGCACCGAGTGGGCGTCCCCGGTGGTGCTCGTACCGAAGAAAGACGGCTCTCTTCGGTTCTGCGTGGACTACCGGCGTCTCAACGCGAAGACTGCAGCGGATTCGTATCCGCTGCCGCGTATGGACGACTGCATCGACTCGTTAGGAGATGCAGCCGTCTTTACGACGCTGGACTGCAATTCCGGTTATTGGCAGATCCCGGTCGCTCCCGAGGACCGGGATAAGACTACCTTCACGACACATATGGGTACGTACCGCCATTTGCGCATGCCGTTTGGATTAAAAGGGGCACCGGCCACCTTCCAACGTGCCCTCGATATCATACTCTCCGGAGTCCGCTGGCAAATATGCCTCGTCTATCTCGATGACGTTATCGTGTTCTCGCGTACGGACGCGGAACACGCAAGGCACCTCGATACCGTCTTGAGCTTGTTGCGGAGTGCCGGCATCTCCCTCAAGCTTAAGAAGTGCAGCTTCTTCCGTCCCAAGGTGCATTACCTGGGGCACGTGATATCCCCAGGTAAGCTGAGCGTTTCGGATACGGCCTCCGACGCCTTCCGAACGTTCACGTTCCCGAGGACGCTGACGCAGGTGCGCTCGTTCCTCGGGGCGTGTAACGTGTATCGTCGCTTCGTCAAGGGCTTCTCGAAGATTGCCCGTCCGTTATCCGATATAACGCGCAAGGACTCGGATCACGATTTCGATAACCCAACGGAAGTTCAGCTTCAGGCTTTCGAAAGCCTGAAGGCTGCGATGATCTCCCCGCCGATCCTCGCGCTACCACGGTACGGCCGACCGTACCTGTTGGACACTGACGCCAGTGCATATCAACTCGGGTGCACCCTCCTACAGGAGCACGACGAGCCAAACGATTGGCGCCCCGTTGGGTACTGGTCGTACGCGCTAAGCGATAGCGAACGGAACTACAGCGCTACGGAGCGTGAGTGCTTCGCCGTGGTGTGGGCCGTCCGCACACTGCGGCCGTATATCGAAGGAACCAAGTTCACCGTCCGGACGGATCACGACGCCCTCCCATGGCTCATGTCGCTCACGGAGAGCTCAGGAAGACTCACCCGGTGGCGGCTACGTCTGGCTGAATACGATTTCACCATTCAGTACCGCCCCGGGCGCGTGCATCAGGTGCCCGATGCCCTGTCACGACTCGTGTCGCCGAAGGTCGCCGATGACGCTCGCCCCACCGTCGAGGTGGATGACGACATTCCCACTTTCGACGGGGGCACGACAGTCCGAGACGTATCGAACGAGCTCGCGGACCACGCTTGTACCGCGAGCTGCGATCATCAGGGCGTCCATGTCTTCGTAACGACACGGAACCAAGCCGAAGCCCGAACAAGGTCGCGCGTACGGACGCGCGACGAACCGCGAGGTGACGACGAAGCCCCCGGTCTTCAAGGACCCAATTCGTTTTGGGAGGAGAACGACGAGTTCGACGCCGCCGATATACAGCGCGCCGAAGACCCCGAGGCTGGCGCGCTCGACTCCCCGGTCGCCCCACCGCAGGACGACCTTCCGGCCCCTCTTACGATAGAGGAGATAGCCGAGGAGCAACGCGTGGATGACTTCTGCCAAACCGTTTTGGCACGACAGTCAGAGTCCCGGGACTCCGCGTTCTTCGAGGACCACCAAGGGGTGCTCAAACGGAGACACCCCTTCGACCCTGATATCGTTCAGGTGGTGGTACCTCGGACGCTCCGCGCCAGGCTCCTCCGCCTGTGCCACAACCCGGCCATCGCGGGGCACCCGGGCCAGAACCGTATGTACTACGCACTTCGACGCGAGTACTACTGGCCCCACCTGGCTGCAGACGTGGCAGCCACGGTGCGAGGGTGTCGGACCTGCGCGATGAACCGGGTCAAGCTGAGGAAACATCTCAATCGATTGAGATTGTTCCCAGCTACGAGACCTCTCGAGAGCCTCGCCATCGACATCTTGGGGCCGCTCCCCAAGACGAAGACAGGAAAACGATTCCTGCTCGTGACTACGGACCGTTTTAGCAAGCTGACGCAAGTCGTGGCGCTCCGCACGATAACCGCATACACCGTCGCAGTTGCGTTCTGCGAGTCGTGGGTGTTCAAATACGGCGTCCCTCGCACGTTGCTTTCGGACAACGGCCCTCAGTTTAATGCCAAGTTCTTCCACAGCACGTGCCGTGTTCTGGGGATAACGAATTTGTACACTTCGGCGTACCATCCCCAGACGAACGGGCAAGTCGAGCGATATAACCGAACAATCGCCTCGATGCTGAGGAACTACGTGGGTGAACACCAGGACGACTGGGATGTGTACGTGGGGCCGCTTACGTACGCATACAACTCCCACGTACATCGCACCACACGCACCACGCCGTTTGAGCTCGTGCTCAGCAGGCCACCGCCGGAGTTCTCTCTCCGACGGGCGGACGGCGACGCGCCCCCTTCCGATAGGGGGAACCCACGTGCCGAGTTCCTCAAGACCCTGGACTCGACTATCCAAAAGGCCTACGGAAACCTTCGGCGAACGCAAGCTCGCTATAAACGCGACTTCGACAAGCGTATTCGGCGCATCAACTCGCGCCTCAAGGCCGGTGACTACGTATATCTGAACCCCACCGATGGGGGGAAGACATCAAACAAGCTGGCCTCCCCGGCTGTCGGACAGTACCGAGCTCTCGCGAACGACCAGCGCACCATCACGATCGATCGTGATGGAGTTACCGAGCGCGTCTCGGCAGACCGCTGCGTCTACGCACCCCCGCCGGCGAACGCGCCAAGGGCTAGCACGACTACCCCCGAAGACCTTGCCGACAAGATCAACGAAGGCACACAGTATGCCGTCGAACGACTACTCCGGCATCGAACCATGGAGGACGGAACTACGGAGTTCCTCATCAAGTGGGCTGACTACGATCAACCCACTTGGACTGCACGAACACATGTTCCCGAGGAACTAGTGTCGCGATACGCAAAACGACTGAGAACACGTACAGGCAGGGGACTCACCTCCGAAGTGAACGCGGTCGTTCACTCTTGAGGAGGGGGCCCCCAACCGCTTCGTCTCCGCGTAATTAAAACGCCGCGGTTAGGAACAGATGACTCGTACGAACGGACAAATGTACCCCACCGGGGTGGCAAACGAAGGCGCGTGACGCCAAAACGTATTGGTCGTCAAGCTCATCGGATACGACAGACGTCGTCGAGAAAGCGCGAAAAGCGAAGACCGTACGGACGGTACAACGAGAATGGCACGCCCTGGAACATCGAGTACAGGAGGGGAGAACACGAGCCCCCAAGAAACACGAACGCGTCACGATGACACCCGCCGATAGGGTGCTCGAATCGGAAAGCAAGAACGACGCCAAGACGTATGGACAGTCCAAGCTCACCACGCGACGCCACCCTCCAAGCCAGGAATTGACGCGAGCGGTCGCGACGAGCTCCACGCGTAGGGAGACTCATGATCCCGCGACCGCGCACGACCGAAGAGGTACCGATGGGAAAAGGGCAGGCCTACAAGAACTAAAAAGCCGCGCGGGCCGCCCTACCGCTCCAGTCAATTCGTTACCACGTACCCAAAATAATTTGGGGGAACGTACCAAAAATATGGGGAAAATACAGTCCGAATGACACTGTATGCCGAACCGCCGCCGCCTCCGGAAATAATCAAAAAAAAAAGAGAGGTGACGTACAGTGGGGCAAGACGCACGTGCGCACGTGCGCATACGACCGACAGGACAAGTGTCGATAGGAACGACACGCAATCGGACAGCGGAGGTCGGCGCGCGGAGCAGGCGGCCCTTCGCTGGGGTAAAAGCCATCCCGCACTGAGAGGGCACCGGGGCGGAGTCTCCGACCTCTCTCCCAAGCCCACACGTCGGCGAGGGCGCGGTCGGACCAGACCCCCGAGGCGACCTATGGCAAATGGTCCACGACTCGCAGCACACCCCTCGTACACACCAAGGAGGTGCCAACGTCACGACTCTCAACGCCGCGCCGCGTCGCCCGGCTGTCCGTAAGCGGGCAACGCTCTCCATGCACCCCGACTGTCGGGGTAGACGATAAGGACCCAACGCGAACGCGGAAACAATCCTGACTCCGACAAATTCCGGGACGCGATCCCTCACGACGCACGCATATCCTATGCTACTCTGACGTTTTTCCGAGTGTGCGTACACAGGGACTAAGACAGAAGCACTCCGCGCCCGGGCGCCACGCTGGCCAAGGCACATGAGTAGGGCGTCGCACGCTGCCGGAGCAGCACCGGCCGTGACGCGGTCGCGGCCCTGCTGCTCCCGCCTCCCAGAGGGGACCCGGCCGACGGCGGGGAAGAGACGAAGTTCCGAACGACTTATGATCTCACCCCTCGACTAACGAGAGCGGCGTGCACGGCTCGAATTATCCACGAAGTACCTTACGGAAGGCTCGCCCGACTCCCTCCCCCTTCCTTCATTACGCGTCGTCGCCTCCGGCACACTCCGCTACCACCACTGCGCGCACGCGTCAAGAGCACCAAATCGAAGCAGTCTTCAAGGGGGTCGACTCCAGGTCACGTAACCTCGCCCCAGCGGCCGCCGCGCGGTACCGACAAGCATGCACGCCATCTTGCGTCACGCGACGTTGACTGGGGGTCACTCGCGAGCCGCGCCGGGCCCCCAGTCAGAAAACGAGTCGAGAAACGTGGATCGGCCGCACACGGACATCGACGGACAGGTCCCCCGAGGCACGTGCCTCTTTCGACTCCAACGCGCCAGTGCCTTTCGAGGGGGCTGCATGAAGGAAAATTAAGGACGACTCCGGCCATCGTACGGTCCCTTCGTACGCACAAGAAAGAAAAAAACGCGCGCAAAAGACCCATCGTCATGGCCCTCACCTCGTTGTCGCGCCCTCCTATTGCGCGCATGCGGAAGCGTACACCGTTCTCTACATCGCCTCGATGGGCAGGACCCAGCGACACGGACCGGGCGAGCGAGGTCCGCGTAAAAAGTGAGGGACGACCAACCGCGACCACCAAGGTCGGCGCAGAAAGATAGAGCCTCGAAGCTCGACCCACGCGGTCGACAGGAAACCGCCCTCCCGTGATCCCCTTTCTGGGAAAGGGAGGGACGAAATGCGGCTGGGGCATGAAAAGGGGGACCCGCACAGAAAACGTTGTCGTCCTCATGTACGTGTATGCATATGGCCTTCACCTATTCGAGAGGCTTGTCGACCGATGGCATACTCTAGCTACACTACTTGGAACATACGCTCGCCAACTCGTTCAATTTTTACCCTCGTCCCCAACTTAGGGTGAAGGAGGCATGCTGTCAACATGAGAGGTTGCATGTATGAGGGTCGTGGAATAAGGGCATACTGCAGGAGGTACGGTCGTGCCGCATCGATTCGTTTGAGGAGCGCGAGGACTGCTATGATGCGGAATACGCGGAGGGCGACCTCACGGGACGCAGCACGTGCATGGCAGGAGGTTTTTAAGCGGTGTTGGCTGTGTGAGTAGCAGAATGGTATGACGCGCCGCGCGTGAGGCATGAATGGCGCGCGCCCGACCTTCGACGAAAACAAAGGGAGCAAGATTCGCAGTTCGTAGGGCGCAACGGCGAACCTTTCGGAAGGCGGGTCGGCAAAAGGAAAGAAGAAAGGAAATCGAGGGGAACCAAACGGAAAGGAGAAGGGCTTTACGTGAATGAAGGGTCGAGGTGACTTGAAGCCCGTGAACTCAACGGCTCGAGCCGTTGGGTGCCGCTGTAGGACCCGGTCCATAGAGACCCGGAGGGCAATAACTTGGGTGGCGGGGCAACCCCGAGCCCAGCCCCTCGAGAGGAGGCATGGCCACTTCGTCGTGACGCGTCCAGCGCGGCTCGCCGCCCTCGAGAGTCGCAGCGCTCTCTACCACCGGGGCTTCACGCCCCGGATCTTCGTAAGGATCTCGCAAGGCCGGGCGCGAAGTGGACGGAGGGGCCACCCGAGGAGCACGAAGTGCGTCCCGCTCGGCCCGGTACCGGTCCCGATCAGCGGTCGTCCGCTCGAGTACGCCGGTCTGCGTAGCCATTGCCTCACGCACCCTCGATAACTCGCGGCGCACGTGGCAGAGTTCGGACATGTGCGAGTCGCGCTGCGCGGCGATGCCCCGGGCCTCGTCGCCCCGCGCCAAGTACCAGCTGGCAAGGGTGCTCAGCAGCCTTTCCACTGGCCACGAACGATCGCTCGCGTCCCCGAGGGCGCGATGTAAGATTGGTATGTCATGGATATCCGCCCGCTCGATCGTCAGGCGACGTAGCGCTTCCCCGCTCGGGACGGCACGGGTCGAGACCGAGTTAAGAGGAGGCACTGGGGGAACCTGAGGGCTCGCCGGTCGGCGGTGGGGGCCCACGGGCATCGACAGTCCGGATGGCGGGTTCGTACCCGCAAAAGGGAAAGTCGGGGGCTCCCCGTCTAGATCGCGGTAACGTTTTTTTCGAGCCAGTCGTGAGGCCGAGCCGACTCCGCCCCCCGACGGCCTAGTGGAGGGCGGCGCGACGGTAGGCCGCGCCATGAAGGCGTCGGATCGATGGTCATAGGCCAGAAACGAGGACTGTACGCCAGTGGTGAAATCCGTCCAGTGACGGAGGTGACGGGGCCCCGCATCACAGGCTCGATGCATCAGCTCGAGGGCGAAGGCGTATGTCCAAGGTACATGTAGGGAACTCCGCTCGAGCGGGTGTAGAGGGACATTGGGAAGGTCCCCCGCTACCCTCCCCAGGTGGGCTAATACGCTGATGGGCTGGACGAACACCCGGCCATGGATCGATACTTCGTTCATGAAAGCGTTGCCGAGTGCCCATGCCCATTCCCTCTCCACGTTGTACATCAGGGCGCCGTGTGCGGGGTGGGTCGGATCAGTACACGCCACCCCAAAGTGTTTTAAGACGTACGGAAGTAGGGGATGCACTCCCAACGAGGGGAGTGACTCCCCCACCACGGTGGGGAGTAACGGAAAATCGCTTGGAAAGAGACCGTCCTCGAAGACGGCCGACCGGAAGACGCGGCCGTCCGCTTCTCCGGAATGCCTATAGGCTGCCCAATCGTGGGGAGCAATGGCCACGCGGTGTAGCCTCATAAGCGAACAAGCTGACTTCTGCAAGGCGACGCGTGTTTTTGAGTAGGCGAAGGGACGGGGGCTTACGTACAGTCCCGCGACCATGGACAGGACGAACTCACGAGAGGGCGACGACCCACGGTTAATAAGGTAATACGCCATCCGATCAACGTACTCTACCTCGGCCAAGCTATAAGCAAAGGTGCGATCGCCGACGATCGCAGTAGGGATCTGGTAGGCCGCCCCGTCCCCCTCCGCGAGGAGGCGCCCCAACACGAGGGAGGCTTCCTCCCCCCGACCCGCCTCATAGACCTTGCGTACACGTAGCAAGTCCGGGCGGAGGGTCTCACGCGCTAGCAGTTCCCCGACGGTAACCCCCGAGCGGGCATAACGACACCAGGTGAACTTCAGGCGGTCGAGAGGGAGCGGCGTCGATCGTTCAAGTGGGACGCCGAACCACTCTGAAGGGGTGCCACCCGAGCCCTCGCCGGGCCGTACAGTACGAAGCGGCGGCGGCGACTGCACTCCCACCGACCCCTGACGCAGCAAGCCGGCTCGCTGCGTCACTGGTTCGTCAACAGAAGGCGACAACGAGATGGCAGGTCGACTGCATGAGGCGGGAACGATCTCGACGGACGACGTCGACTCACGGGAGCCGCGAACCCTCTGGAACGGCTGATCTGTGGACCACGGGCGCACGACCGCGCCGGGTTGCCTCGTGATACGCCCCTCTGGGGGCACGAAGCCAGCGACGGTCGGCCGGCAGGGACCAGGGGCCCTAGAGGGAGGCGGCGAGGAGCACGGAGGCTCCGGTACGGCGGCAACGGGGCCGGAGGTAGGACCCTCGATGGAGGTCGGCATACCGACCCGGACGGCGAGACACCCCACGAACAGGGGGACAACCACAGTGGTGTGGCGAGAATGGTCAGGGCCAGAAAGAAAGGAACGAGAAGCCCCCACTCGCGAGGGAGCGAGAGGGCGGCGAGGGAGAGAGCAGTGCAGGGAGAGCGCGGCCGTGGGGATAGCGGAGAGGTGGAATACGCGCGATGAGGGGGACGGGTCAGGTGGAATCCTGGTCAAGTCTAGGACTGCAAGGGGGGGATCCGACATGGTCGCCTCTACAAGCCCGAGAGCGCTGACCGCGGACGTTCAGCCTTGAGGGGGGGGCGGTGTAGTATAACCCCCCCCCCCCTGGGGGTTTAAATTAGATTAGATCAAGAACTAAATCAGCTACTGTAGAGCGTCCAGCTCTACAGTACCACCGCGCGTGTCCACGTGTACACCACGGGGACAAGGGACTTGCGCATACACGTGCACACGTGTACAGCGCGCGAACGAAACGCGCACGCACCACGAGTGATACGTGTACTGTCAGCCTCGACATAACTGAAAGTATTACAGTGCAGGCCGACCTGCACTACAGTAGCCCACTACAGTACCACGGTACTGTAATGTTATGATAAAATGTTTTGTATATTAAATATGGAGCGGACCGACGGCGGCGGAAGGGGACAAGCACGGGCTTGTCCTCAACCGACCGCCAAGGTCAGTCCACCCAGCTTATTCTAAACGTCGCCTTCGCTCTTCGCGCGCGTTTAGTCGGAGCCGAGCCGGAGTGGACGCGCAGCACGCGAGCGAGCACGGAACCGCCTCCGCCCGTCAGCACTGGTACGTCACCCAGTGCTGCTCCGGGGCGTCGAGGCGTCGATCCGCTCGTGCGTGCGCGCGTCCCTGCTCGCTCCCGCTCTACCACCGCTACCCGGGCCCGACCCCGGTTCCGTAGCTGGTTGGCCCGCTTCACCCCTTCTCCGATCCGGGGTCTACAGGTCGAACTGCGCATACACCTCCAGTCGTCTGGGGGTGTTTATGCTACAGTTACCGCGTTTAACCCGCGGTAGTCTACGCAAAAGCGCATCGATCCATCCAGCTTGGGCACTAATAAAACGGGCGACGCCCATTCTGACTGCGCCGGCTCGATGACTCCTGCTCTAACATCTTCTGTACTTCTGCGTCCTCGACCTCCCGAGCGTTTGGACCGGCTCGGTAGGGAGCTTGTGCAATTGGCCTTGTATCCGGGGCCAGTTCAATCCGGTGGACCGTGGTGTTGATCTCACCAAGGGTCCCATCCCACATGCGGGAATATTTTGTTAACATCCGACGGAATCTTTCGCGCAGCCGGTCCAGCACAGCTCAGGTCGAGCTCCTCCACGTTCGGCGGGAGAGGCTCAATCCGCCGCTCCGGCTTCGTAGTTGCCGTCGCGGAGAGCCGTTCTTCCCGTTCTCCTTGCTGGTCCTCGCGATCTTGTTCCGACGGTTCGCACCTTCTCTCGCCCGTAGGCGGGGGGGAGTGGAATTAGTAACTTTTTCCTCGTCCCTTTCTTGAATTCCAAGTACCTCACCAATGGTGGAATTGCTCTTGAATACAGCCCTCGGGTGCGGTAGTAGTTCCGCCACCACTTGGCCTTTTTGAACCCTGACAGGGTAATTCCTAAAATTCGCAACAAGCAATCTAAATAGTTTGTCAGGCTCAACTTGAACTATACCGTTGGTGCTTATCAGTCCGTGCTTCTCGTATAGGGCTGCGTAGGGTTGAACGACGACCAACCCAGTCCTCTTCGAGGTGCATTCGACTACGTGTTGCGTCCCTGCCTCAATGGTCGTGGCTCTTGCCACCTTCACCCTGGGGGAAACTCGCTCCCCTTTTGCATCAGTCTCGCCCTCTACGGGGACCAAATGCTTCTTCGATTTTCTCGCCGAAAATCGCCGTACGATCAGAACCTCCGAGAAATCCGCTAACTCAACTGTCCTCTTTCGTGGGTAGATAGACTCCACGAACCTATCGCAATAGTCCGCTCCTAGAATTAGGGGGACTGCGAGTTTTTCACAAACTATGAAATCGCCTGAAGCCACGAAACGTCCAAGTCTCACAGGCATTTTGAGTGTACCTAGAGTTCGGAGTGGCCTGTTATTCGCATTGCCGATGTCTTGGATCGGTCCGAAGGACACAAGAGTTTCCATTCCTGCGGGAAGCTCGGATCTCCGGATGATATTAGGCCCCGCGCCGGTGTCCAACACGGACAGTACACGGCTCATCAATCCGACCGTCGGTCCAATGTCCGCGAAGATTTTGTAGTTTTTCCTCGCAAGGACCAAACTATTCTCGGGACATTCCCTGCGCCTGACCCTGTACCAGGGGCGTCGGACTTGCTCCAGCGGATCGTCCTTGCCTCTTCGCAGAATCTTCTTGACCCCAATGGGTCCTTTCGGGTTATCGATGATTCCAACTGTCTCCTCGTCGTCGACTGCCTCCTTCGCTAAAAGCGGGGAACGGAACTGGGTCCCGGACATAGTTCGCCGGACGCATGTCTCTCCTTTCGAATTTTTTGAGATTCCTTCCTTAGTTTTCCTGTCGCTGCGGATTTCTTCTCCACTCCGACGACGGCCCCGCGGCCGGCCTTCCTGATGTTCGGTTCGAACCTTCGGCAGAGGCACTCAGTGTGCTTGCCGCCTGCGACTAGAACCATTTTTTTACCTTCAGGTAATTTGTCGACGGAATTCCCAACCTCTCCATCGGGGAGAGCACCTCGTAGTTCTTCAGAACTCGGTGCATCTCTCGGAACGGGAGCAAACACGTAGGTGCTCCGTGCCCCTTCTCGTAGCAATGGTAGCATACGAGGCCATGCTTCTTCGGAGGGTATGGCGACCTTGGCAGTCCTCGGGCCGTCGGCCGTCCCGTCCAGCCCGGTCTTCTGAAGGCCGTACCCTTGTCTTCCATCGGAATTCTTGGCGCTGGCGTGTGGCCGCGCCCTCCAAACGCTAACACGGGATCTGCGGCTTCTGTATACGAGTCCGTCGTATACGTGGGCGTCTGTAGCGTAGACATCCCACTAGCCCCGTGCTCCTCGTCTCCATATTCCTCGGGGGGTCATAAAAATCGCCCTCAGCGACCAGTGCTCCTGCGTATCCATTTTCTTCCTGATCAACAGTACTAGGTCCTCTGGACGCAAACAGTGAGTCGGCCAAGTGGACAGCGCCGCGGGTTTTTCGCGTAGGGTGCGAAGGCTTCTGCTTCCCCCCGTCCTTAGCGTCGCTGGCGGTACGTCCTGTACGAAAGCAACTTCTTGAAGAGGTGGTTGGTCGGATTTAATTCCTCCAACTCCTCCCATCGCGGTCCGCGCCGCGTCGCGATGTCTTCTGGCTCCGCTTCCTTGTCTCCCCGCGAGGCGGACGAAGTGACTCCGCCTCTTTTGGAGCTCTTCTTATTTGACGAAATTCCATTCCCTTCTGTCGATCTTCGGTCGGAATTTCTTGAATGGTTCGACGAGCCGTCGTCACCATTTTCTTCTGAAACATTCGACTCCGAATTTGAGTCGCAATGTTCGCAGTCGTCACTACAGTGACTTTTCTTCTTCTTTCGGCCTTTGGCCGACTTGGGGCTCTTCCACTTGGAATCCCGGATCCGGACTGACCTGTCCTTCTTCGTTGGACTGCCGATTTCTTCTCCGTCGGAGAGCGATCCCGCGTCCAAACTTGGTTCGGCCCGGCCCGCAGCCTGCTCAAGGTCCTTGAGTCGCCGCGAAGCGCGGTAGAACCGGTCGTCGATGCTGTCCCTTGTCTTGGCCAGCGTTTCCAGGGCCTGAATCGCGTCTCGCCGCGCTTCTTTCGCGGCGAGCTTTAGCGAATCCAGCACTTCCGGATCTCGGCCCAGGGGCGCATCGGTACTTAAATTCTCAACGAGAACCACCCGGACTGTCAGCTCTTCAAGCGCAGCATAGAAATAGGATTTTAGCAACTCCTGTTGCTCTGAAAAACGCCCAGAAGTTCGTCTAGCTTGCTCTTCGTCTCCTGACGAATCTCCTCGCTCAACTTTTCGAACTTCTCTTCCAGGCCATTTTTCTCAACGGCTGTCCCCGAAGGGGACGCTTCTGCAACCGGATCAGTAGCCGAATTTCCATGGCTTCGTGTACGAGGTCCACGCGGAATCCTCGACTCCTGAGCTGATCTAGCCCTTCTGACCCCAGGACCGACGTCCTTGGGTTGGCTTGATGACATGGTCCGCTCTTAATAAACTACACCTATCGAACTAATTTACCTATTTCCGACTTCTGATTTCAGTTCCAGATTCTAGGTCGGGCTTCGTAGTTTCCAGCTTTTAGGTCGGGAGACCACTTATGAACTGCAATGTGCCTGTCAGGCCGGAACCAGGGTCCAAACGGTCCAGCGACAACACAACCAACAAACAACAACCAACAAGAGTTGCCGACGGCACAGCCCTAAGGAGTGTCCGATTCTCCCTTTCCCTTTAAGTGGGTTTGCGGCCCACAGTAGCTCAAGTCCCTGATAGGGGGGGCAAAAGGAAGAGGCCCGCCCCGGGACGAATGGTGGTAGAGTCTTGTACAGGCAGCTGCTCGGCGAGTTCGGGGCGGTGATTAGGAAGCCGAGCCCGATGGGTCGTAAAGCCAATGCTCGCGGAGCGCCTGTTACACCTTATACCCTTGATAAGGTCTTCGACGGGGGCGTCGCAACGCAGCCCGACGGGAATTAGCAAACACGTAGCAGCGCTACACCTCCGTACTGCCCGATGGCAAAGTACCGACACCGGAACGGTCGCAACCTGTACCCGATGGAACCAACACTGTCCTGTATACACAACAGGACCTTCGAGGGAGACGTCGTCGCAACAGCCTCCGTCGGTGGACGTAAACAAGTAGCAGCGCTACACCCACGTGTCGCCCGATGGCCAAGACACCTACACCGGTCCGGTTGCAACTAAAGCCGATGGCACCAACAACAAACAAAAGAACCAACACAAGAGCCCGATGACTCCAGTCGTGACAAGGCGGATCGCAATCAGGCACTATGGAACCAACACAAGATAAGGGAATAGAAATAGAGATAGAAATAGAAAAGGATAGGTGAAATAAAGGAAAAGGAAAGGGAACCCCCGAGCGCCAAGGATAACGTAATCTGTGGTAAAAGGGAGCGTCTTGGGAAAGACGGACTTCGACCAAGGCGATATTCAACTCTGGCAACTCGGGTTACCTTTACTGACTTGGTGGTCAGAGGGCTAAGGTATATATCGCCCCGCCGGAGCCACTACAGTAGCTCGCGGCGCTAGATCCTAGATGTAATCTAGTGTCAGCAAAGTTAATGCCAACTAATTAACTAAATAAAATAAAATAATTAAAAATTAAAACTGTGCAGTTATTCACACGTGTGTCCCCCAACCCGGAATACTTTTCATATCCAAATATTTTCCTTTCTTTTCACCCCCCTTTTCAGGTGCGTATTGCACTACAAATGCCCTGTCTTTAAATAAAGTTACTCCATTTCGATAAGGAAAGGTGTTGACTGCAATGATGTTTGGGGCCTCGGAATCACTCTATTAGAGCGATTACAGAGCCCCAAATATCCAAAAATTCTCGTATAAACATTGCCTACAGAGAACAGGTGTCTTCCTCGATCGAGAATTGTCCTGCGTTCCGAACAATGATTTCGCCAAAATCGCCATGGTAACGAGAGTAAAAAATTACTGCTGGAGTACCCCCATCACCGTTGAATGCAATATTTATTGGCAGCAAATCAGCCCGCTTCATCTGCGGCCATGCATAAAAACTCCGCTATGGTCTCAACATCCCGCGCACGTTTTTCCAATGACAGAAACACCCCATCTGTCCTCTTTCCTTGCCTATCATGCTTTCCCTTTTCCATACTGCCATTCCATCACCATATTCTTCTTCCCTACACGGTTGGACATGTGTCCCTCGCTCCCACTCCCTCAGAGTGGCCCCTTCAACGCAACGGCCAATAACATCCCCATCCAAGCCCCAACTCCCCTCGAATCAGTGATAGCCTCCGCTGCAGCTCCCCGACCATCATCCGCGCCCGCTTCTACTGGTCAGCGTCACAGACTTACGCACGAAGAGGTTCCGATTCAACGAAGCCGCTGACATAAATTTGCAAAAGGCTGCGTCCTCCTCTAATGCCCATTTGGCACCTTGCGGGAAGAATGGTGTCCTGTTCGAGGAAGCCCGTAAAATGTTCACCACCACCGCCTCCGCTCACGTTATGGATAATAAAGATCCTCCCTCGCAGAAGACTATCGAAACCCGGTTTAGGATGGTGGTGTCGAAGAGGCGTGGTGATGTGAAACGAACAGCGGCTGCCTCTGGTATTGTAGAGGTTTACGGGGAGTGAGAGACGCTCATAGATTATATCATCCTTGAGATGGATGATCATCTCGAGCATGAACGCACGGAGAATGACAGCTGATTGGAGAGGAAGAAGCGTTTGACGGAAGCTGAGGCACAAATCAGAAATATGGCTCTAAACGGCGCGTCCCGAGCAGCGGGTAGTTCACCAGATGGCACAAAAAACGTAGAGAAGACACCTCTCACAACTCCGAAGGCACCCAAAATGCGGCGAAGGATCATCTATGACTCCGACGACGACACTGAGGAGGCACTGATGAAGAAATTGGAGCTCCATCAGCTTCAGTAGGACAGGCGGTTCAAGCTCGAAGAACAGCCCATTGATATGGAGAGGAAGAAGATGGAAGAAGAAGATGGAGGAAGAGGGAATGCGGTTCACAGCGGGGCAGGAGACGATGCGTCGTAGAATCGAGCTCGACGAGAAAAAGGCCGAAGTGGAGATAGAGGAGCGTCGTGTGGTTATGCGAGAGAGAAGCAAGATGATTGAAGTGCTGGCAGATCTCGCGAACAAGGTGCATTAGGAAGCCCGTTCCTGTCCCGCTCTGTCGCTCCGAACGAAGTGCCCTGGTAGCTCCTGGGGCTCGCAAGCTCGCTCCGCGCCGCTCCCGAGGACTTTTACTTCGCGCTTTGCGTGAAGAGTTCTATACGGCACCTAAAAACCCGCCCAGGGTTGGAGGAGGGCATTTGAAGTAGGCCTGAAGCTGGCTGCCCCCTCTATACAAGTTTGAATTTTGCGAAAAGAGCTGAGGCGGTGTAGATGAGACCAATAGATCCTTGGCGTACTTTTAGGGCCCGTGGGAAATCAGTAAAGGACCAGAGTTGCTTCAAATCTTTGTAGTTCCATTCAACAGCAACGCGTACTGCACCTTATCCAGGTAATATTGTCAACCTGTGTCGCATCTGCACCCGCACGCGGAAGGCAGACCTGTTGCCAGGGACGGATCATATAAGCAGCATCCCTATACAGATAGAACTGCCTATCATCTATCTTAAAACAGGCCTGAAGCCGATCCTGCAATTTACTATCACGCAACAAGGTAATTTCGGGCCTTCGTCCCACCACTGGTCCATAAAGATTTAATATTGCTCCGTCCGGAGTAGTTACGGTCTGGTGTATCATGCAGTAGAAACGCTTGTGACCATAATAACAGCTGCGCTGGATGCTACCGTGCCCCCCTGGGCGCAACATCTGAATTTTTGTGCGGTCGATGAATCCAACGAAGCTATCCAGAGGATCACCAGTGTTCTTGATGCTCTCCCCGTATAATTCGGCCCCTGAAACCAGAAGGCCCTCTCGTAGATCCCTCTTTAAGTTACACTGCCCATGTACAAACTGTGGTATAACTACCTTCAACCCGACCACATGGAATAAGTGGAGGTTAGAGGTAAGGGAGCGCTCGCCGGTTCGATACCCACGCGAGTGATTTTCCGTACGGAAAGGATTCGAAAAGAGGGAAGTCACACGTGGCCGATTACGCTCAGCCAGTCGGAGGTGCTAAAACCGAACGGCTGGTCTCGGGTTAGAAGCCCAAGCTAAAAGGGAAACCGGGACCTTAGAAATTTGCCGCAACGGAAAGGAAGGCTAGTCCGCCTCCTCTTTACTGGGACGGGCAGGTGCCCCCGGTCTTGACCCCTAACTGGGACGCCAGGACACCTGTCTCGCTACAGTAGCTGTTATTTACTGTATACCAGCTACTGTACAAAGTTACCTAATTTGTGCCATTAACTACTGCATATTGACTAACCACCGTACGGGTTGCACACATGTGCCCGTGGCCACGATCCATGCCGGAGGTTCTACCACGTGTGACTCGTGGGGCACCACTGTAATCTGCGGCGGGTGCGTGTACGCCAGCTCGCTACAGTAACACCTACTCCCCCGTTCGGTTCACATCTCCCCGGGGTGGTCGTGGTAAGCAATTGTACTACACAAACGACCCCAAAACTTTCCAGAACACTTCGCTTAAAGCCGACGACCGCATACCGAACACAAACTCGACATCCTTCCATCTGCAAGGGGAACCCAAGCGCCTTACAAACACAGCACGCAGTGAGAGGACTGCACTTATAACCGTTCCGTGCAGTCTTACCTACAGTCCACCCTATGTTCTTTGATATCCCAGCGATGTCTCGCACTTGAAAACGAAAGTCCCGTAGAGCCCATTCGTCTGAGAACGTTGATTTTGAAGTAGTTAGAAGTTATAGAAAAGGAACGGATGTTGACCATTAATATATCGTGGCGGATATGCTTCGCATTGCGGATTGCGCCGAGCGCAATAAAAGAAGGGAAATTTGTGGCACGCATAAGAAGAAGACGTCGACGCCGAACTTTTCGTCGTGCGACAAGCTTTGATATTGTACAATCACTTTCGCGCATGTCTGTCAGGGGGACGTGCTATTCGGATGGCGATGCTAGAATGGGATATGAAGATGTGAAGGGTGTATCCTGTGAACAGAGAGGTTACAGCTTTGGCCAGTTATGAAAGCTGTGATGGACGTGGGATGCCTCGTAAAGGAGGGTCGGCCTTTTTGAAACAAAATTTGAAGATTTTAGTGGAAAAATACCTTTTCGTTGGTCCCCATTTTCGGTTTTTGACTCGTTGGAACAAGGAGAGAATCCACAGCCACATATATTAAAAGCTACAACATATGAAACGTCAAAGCAAAAAAAGAAAACAAAACTATCACGCAGCCAGAATAAGTATTTTATCTGCCAAAATGTTTCTAATGATCAAACATGGTATCATTTTGGCCCTATTTATTGGGCATGACTTGAAGAAAATTTTTGATGCACTCAGGTGACACAACCACCTCGCAACTCAATGTTGCTGAGAGAAACGTCTCGCTTGAGCTTTCTCCTTCGCAATAAGCCGGTGTTCCTTGAGCGTCCTCCTTCCAACCATTATAGCCTCAACAATCACCCCCGCTGGCTTTGCCTACCTACACATAAGTTCGTCATTAATCTTTTCGCGTGGTTGAATAACCGCAAGACGACGCCTCAACTCTTCCTGTTCTTTCCGACGTTATTTTTCGAAATCAGCCAAATATTTCTGATAATCCTTTTCCTTTTTCTGTCTATCAAGACATAGCACGGTATCTGAAGTCATAACACACCCATTAGTTGTGACAATAAAACCAGATAATCAAACAACCGCGCCTGGCCCCAGAACCTTCTTGCGATGCTCCAGCCTACCATTGAATAAAACTTGTAGCTCATGGACAGATAATAAACGAAAATCATTAGATGCATTCCCAGGTAGCCCCTCAGATAAAATCTTACCTTCATTAAGAGGCCAGATCCCAGCCTAACGAAACCCAGGTGTTATGGTTGAAGAGATAAATGCGTTGTTGTATGCCTCACATAAAATCCCACATATGTCAAATAAGTCAAGCCTATTGCTCGCCTGGACAGTTGATATAGCGCACAAAATACGATTTCACTAGTTCTTGAAAACTGAAAACGGGACGACATCTAAGGGTTGGGTTTTGCCGGATGTCTGCGCTGATAAGGCATAAACGACAACATTGTTTGTGTGCAATATCTCCAAAACGTGAAGAGATATTTGAGCTCTATACGAGTCGTATATCAAGAGCACATTTCGCCCGTGACGAGTCAGTGGATTTATATACTTAACGAAAGATTCTGCCGACTTCATGAAGGTGAGCGAATCCACACCACCATTTCCGCTCCGGTCGCAAGAATATATCCATGCGGCGACTTGCATGCAGGCGTTTCTTCCACAACTGAGCCCCATTGAAGAACGGAGCGATAAGGCAATCTACTTCCTTTGAATACGAACAAGGGAGGGCCTGTAGTATAACGCCAAGTGTTCACCAGTGTACATACAGAGTAAACCCTCGTTATACTGACCCCATTTGTGGCCGGTGCGGAGGAGGGCCAAAGTACACATTAACGAGGGTGCACTGTACCTTTTAGTGTAAGCCATTGTAAGCCTACTTACACCCACGAAATCAGCCCATCTTGAGGGGGCCAGGTACGATGGACTCGGCCTTCTTTTGCCCAGCAGACAGGCTGTATGAGAGGCGCAGTGAGAGCTCACAGAGCAATACTCAGCACAGTACAGATCTGCACGGACCTGCACTACTGTACAATGACATTGTCACGTAGCGCACACGCTCTTTTGTGCAGAGCACGCACAGTGCTCTGCTCTCTGTTCCGCTCAACGGATCGAAACGAAGCTCGGAGGTCTATAGATTCGACCCGTTTAGCGGAGTGGAGATCTGTGCAGGTGAGCGGATGGCCTGTCTCTGCAATGATCATCTTTTGAGTGCTCTTTATGACTGTGCGCCCGCCGTAGATGCAGCTCACATGAGAGTACTCAAGCGTGATCAGTTTGAGAAAATGAGCCCGAAAGCGGTAGATGACAGCGACGCCCACCGCGCTGCGGCGGCGGCGCAGTCCGCGGCGGCGACAGCGAACGAGGCCGCGAGCGTGGCCACAGCGGTGCAAAGGAGGCTCGCGGAGCTTTGCAGCGAGGCGGTTTGCGCAAAGATATCGCGCAAAGCTGTAACGTCCGTCGAGAAGCTGTCGGCAGTCAAGCTACTCCGGTACCTCAGAGGTGGGGAGTGGGCAGCCAAGGCCAGAGTGAATAAGGGGGATGGTGGAGCCCCGTGGAATAACTGTACTGTCGAGGGACGCATCGGCGTGTCAAAGTCCGCAGTAAGCGCCTGGAGAAAACGTGCGAGGGATTATGAGTGCGACTCGAAGCGGGGGACGAGCGCGAAGCGCGTGCGCATAGGAGCGTACCCTCTAGATGACGACGCCCTTGAAGAGTATTTTGCCAGCGCGAGGTCTTTAGCAGGGGGCTCGAACGTCTTTTTTACGGACGTAGCCCTGCAACAGAAGGCCATCGAGCTCCAGAAGCTAATCCTTGAAAAGCTCTTTTCTCACATTGCTCACGCACAGGCGTCTGAGAGGGCCGGTGACAGCGCAGTGCTGTCTAAAGCCGCGTCGCATCTCACGGGGTTTGAAGCCTCGAGCGGCTAGGTGAGGAACTGGAAGAGTCGGGCTGGCATCGCCTCCCGCAAGGGGTGCGGGGCATCCGAGCAAGTGTCACCTGACACGCTCACAGCTCACAGAGCAAACCTGCGCAAGAAGATCGCCGGTGTTGCCCTGGATAGCCTCGTAAATTCCGACGAGGTTGGCGTTCTGTACCGCAGCGGCCCGAGTCGCTCCAAGCAGACGGCACAGAGCCACGCAGGGCATGTAATCAGGAAGGACCGCCTGTCAGTGCTTCTTTCTGTGTCTGCAGATGAATCGAAACTGCCTCTCTCCATAATCGGGCCGTCGAAGCGCCCCCGGTCGTTTCCCCGGCACTGCAACTTGCCCGTGGAGAAGAATGTCTTCTACTTCCACCAAGCAAACTCGTGGATGACAAGAGGGATTTGGGCATCCATTACTCGCGGCATGGGGAAGTCGGCGGTGCTTCAGGGAAGATCTGTGGTCAATATTGTAGACAATTGTTCTGCCCATGGCATCAACGACGATGTCACGGGCTACGAGCCACTGCTCTTGCTGCCAAATCTCACTTCTGAGCTCCAGCCAGTCGATTTAGGCGAAGGCCGCAGCTTTAAGGCGGCGTATCGCCGCCTCCTTGTCGCAAAGATAATCTCGTTTGTTGATGGGATGGTGGGTGAGCAGGCGGCAGGACGAGCGCTCCCGAAGTTCAAAATATCCGAAATCGTCACATCGTGGGATGACGTTTGTATACTTGCGAAGGCCTGGGATATGGTACCAAAATCAGTCATTTTACGCTCATGGCTCAAATCAGGGATTTTATGTCCGCATCAAGACGATTCGGCCCTTCGCATACTGGAGGCCAGCGTGGATGTTGTGGAGAAGGCAAAAAGGGCGCCGTGTGGCAGCTGTCTGCCGAGTGAGAAGGAGGCCGCGTCCGCCGCTGCGGCGGCTGCTCGGCAGCGAGGAGAGCGGTACCTCAGCAGCCAGGCAGCTGACGGGCGCGATGATGCGCCGGCCGACCTCTCGCCCGGACCCGACGCGGCGGCATGCGCCGACGCAGGCGCGCTGGAGGGCCTCGGCGGGGACCTAGAGGCGCTGCGCTCGTATGCGGGCCCCCTCGACCGCAGCTGCATCGATGACCAGCTCAGGGGCTTCATCGACAGCGACTTTAGCGTCAAGGCGTGCGCCGCGGCTGATAGCTCGGATGATGGGTCCGCGCCGCAGATGGAGTCTGCAGCTGCTGATGCTGTAACTGACGAGGCGATCAGCCGCATTTTGGGGCCGCTCTCCACGGTGGACGAGAAGGCCGTGAATGACGGCGCGCTGAGTGTGGGTGAGGCATCTGCACAAGAGGGCGGCGAAGAGATCGAGCGAGTAGCGCTGCCAGAGTATCTCGGCACCATCTTCAAGCTGGCGCGGCAGATTCGCGGCTTTCTCACCGCCAGTGGGGAGGGTATGGATGACTCTAAGCTGTTCCTCAGGCTTCTAAGCCTCGAGGAGGAAAGAGTTGGGAAGATCATTCACACGCGCCTCAAGCAGTCGAAGATTGACCGCTACTTCTCACCTTTCCCCGGGTGACGCATGCCTCCTTGCCCCCGGTAGACTATCTGACAAGCTTCGTGCGCTGGACTCCTATGCTTACTTCTCCTGCCTGCACTGATTTGCTCAGTCCGTGCAAAAGATTTCATCCTCAGTGCTTTCTCACTCTCTCACTATCTTTGTAAAGAGCTGGCCTCAACAGTTATATGCCTGCGTTTAGGAGCAAGTCTAGACTACAGCCGCGCATGCGCAGCTAGCATTCTACAAAGGGGCTAGCGTGCCTGACTCCATAGACGCCGCCACGTGTTGACGGGCGTCAGCTGCCGCGAACTGTGACCCTAAAGGAAGCAGTGAAGCCAGCAAGTAGCAATACACAAGGGCGAAGGCCCCACAAGAGGCACTGTCACTTTGGGTGCATCTCTGGGCTGCTCGTGAGTGCACATACTCCGTCCCGCTTTCATCACCACTTGCAGCGCAAACTACCTTATCCACCGGCTCCGACGCGGTCATGTCCACTCTGTCCAGCGACGCTACTGCTTGGCGACAATTTGGCACGGTGGGCAAGGAGTCATACGTCGTTGCCTCGCGCCTCCGCCTATCAACATGAATAAGTCTCCAGTGATTCCCAGCTGATGCGCCTATCCGCCTGATGGCCCCCGTTCCTAGGTCAACGCAATGCATAAACAAAGCATGACGAGACCTCTCCAGGCCGGGTCGCGAGGCGCTTCGACCCCTCATGAATGACGCTTCCACCAAGTCTGCATGTGTCTCACGCGATGAGGCATACGAGAGCATAAAGGAGTCGGCGATGTAGAACCCTGTCGGGGGGGCGTTAGAGAGGACATCCAAATATGCATCGACGATCTCGTCGTTGAGCCATCCACCAGCCAATCGCGGAGCCCATTCCTCGCACGCATGCTTAGACACAGACCGGACCGCCCGGCGCACCCATTCGCGCGGGCGCTGGAGTAGAGCAGTGAGCGAGGTGCCCGTAGCCGGGGGTGACGAGCCAAGGGCGCCCATGGCTGGCACGATCGGCTTGGCGCATGTCGCGGTAGGCGCCAGGCTGCTTGCCCTACTCGAACCTTTCCCACGGGCACGGCCAAAAGCGCGGGCAGCGCCTGCTACAGTCTCCTGCAAGCTTTGCCCCGCAGAGTTTGCGGACCGCGCCGGTCGAGACCTGCGCTCAATGATGAGCGCCTGTATGACACTGCGGAAGCCCGCAAAGGGGACAAAGGGACCCGCAGCGTCAGTGCCGCTGTCGCACATGCCGAGTACGGAGAGCGCACCCGGTTTGCGCGTGGTCTCCTTGTAGATCCACACTACACTCTGTGTACGCGCAGTGGGATGTGTGCCCTGATCAAATACACAATGCCGTCCTAGAGGGATGGCCCGTATCCGGGATGTCTGCAAAGTCCACACGTGTACTGGTGGCACCTTTTGTTTTATTTTTGATTAAAATGGGAGGGTACACATAGTGTGCAGTGTACCCCCGAATGAGAGGTCAAATGAGGAGTCCTGCCTACAACGAACCGTACCGAAAGTAACCAAAATTATACAAATCTTGGGGCCTCACTGGGCTCCAAAGTGCACTCTACCGAGGGTTCCACTGTATAGTATGGGTACACTACGATCGAGGGAAACTTTCGATTCTGGCCCATATGGGCATATGTGGCGGGCAATTCTGGCCGAAAGTGCACTATAGCGAGGGAATCACTGTATCGTGGGGTCACTATAACGAGGGTTTACTCTGTACTGTACTCGAACACCCTAGTGTGTATGACAAATACGGCATTGGTTAATTTCTAATCGGAAAGGTAATTACTTTATCATCCGGTAAGTTGGGCAGCCCAATTCGCGTTCGTGTACGTGCTGTACTCGAATCATACCGTCTAATGTATGATACCGGCGTATCTCGGTGGCGCCCCAGTGTAGGACCGGTACTGCCCGACGTGTAGTCTTACGGTTACCGTCCAGAGGACGGGGACTACAGTAGTAGATATAATAAAGAAGGGAAGAAGAAGCCCTCGACGGGAAGCATCAACTCGAGGCCTGACTCCGTTTTCCCCGGGTTTCGTCCCTAAGTCTTTTGGCTTGATTACGTTTTGACACCGCTCTACCAAACCCCAACCAACCAGCTACCGGCCTCCCCTCTGTCTTGTTTTGTGGTTCTTCCAATACGTGTGCACGGCACTCCTCGTGTCTCACACGTCGTACTACAGTAAGACGTGTCACAGCTCTCGCTACACGCAGCCGGTCGAGTACGGCCCGTTCTACTACACTGGTCTCCCAACCTAGAATTGTGAGTGCACGTTACGTTTGCTGCGCACAGCAATATCGTTGGCAACCGTCGTATCGTCGATATGAGTTCGCCCCATCGTTCTATCACTGGTCCCGAAGCCGCGGAACCGTCCACTCCGGTCCCACCGCCGTTTGAACCGAGCGGAGTAGTTGAACATGCTTCCGACTTTCGCCCCACTCAAGGTGCTCCCAACATGGATTCGTATGAGAGGACGCTTCGAAACCTAGATGATATACGGCAAGCGCCCCATAACGAAGTCTATGATGATGTCTACGAGAATTTCTGAGACAATCGCCGTGACCTAATGTTGGGTCGTTACAAATCTTTCACGCAAGGACTTGAGAGCCTTCGAGCTCACGTCGATACGATCGAATCTCGACTCGTCCTTTACGAAAGCCTTATCCCCGATATGTCAACTGACCTGACCGACGAGCAGGTGGGCGCGTTCTCGCGACTAGCCGCTAAAGTCAATCAGCAATGAAACCGCGCGAATCGGCTGCGACGGAGAGGGTCAGATATATCCTCAACGTCCGCGAACGCTCGCGACGTGTCTCAACCGGGTCTGGTTTTGTTGCGCCCTTTCGACCCTCTTCCTACAGGTTCCGATCGTCCGAAACCGAATGAGCTTCGTCGTGAAGCTCACGCTTATGAAGCACTGACCACAGCCGCTCTGTTTGCGTCCCGCAAGATTCCATACCGACCGGAAACGTTTTCTACGCTTCTCGCTGTGACGTCCTGCGGTCCTTTTAGGACCTCTTGAGCCTGGGATCGGTCCCACCAAGACCTTGCTTCAATAAATCAGTCACGTGGACAAATATCGACTCTATCATCTCTACGATACTTCTATTCTCGTCTCGGAGAACAATTGCCGGACGAATTAGCAAGTATGTGAAGCGCTGCGAAGGCATTCGGCCTACAATGAAGACCTTCGATGGCTCCTCCCCGATAACGCTGCTGTCCTTTCTCAAGTACATCAGCATCACCTTCAACGCACAGCGCCTCGATGAGGGCGTAGATGTACGAGTCGTCGCTAATATCTTGGAGCGCGACGCGGAACGTCTGTACTCTTCTTATGCCATGACGGTGTTACGATCCGGATAGCTATAGAGCACTGGATCAATTTCGTAGCCCGGGTTGGTAAAACCAGCTGATCCGCCGCTATCTTACGGAAGACGTTCTCAACGATGCCTACGAGAAGGTCTCTACGATTCGTAAACTTCTGCAGGAAAATGAAAACGTGTACGCAGATCGACTCGAAGATCTCCCGTACTTTTGCACCGCCGTGTTCTCCGATACCGCACTGGTGAACTACTCCATCTGCGGATTGGCTGTCGAAATGAGAGATGTGGTAACGGAGAACGTTTGTCGTCTTCCGTTTAGCGAACGAAACGACCTCGCCGCTGTTCGTCGCATCGCACTAGCTGAGGGTAATAATTACCGAGCTCGTTCAGGAAAAGTTTTACCCGACATTGGAGCGAACGCGCAACGGACGCCTCAAGTACGCCCACCGAGGGCATCTTCATCTACTAGCTCAAGGTTGTATCTCACGGGACACGAAGCCCCAAGCAATCTCGTGGCTGGGAATGATGGATTCCTCGATGCGCCACCGGGCGAAAAGTTTGATGCCGTATTGATCATGCCCGGACGAGCTGTCTCCGAATCGACAAGTTCCGATACGTTTAACAACGCTAGGTCGATGGAAGATCCGACAAGCACAACGGAAGTGGATATCACGAAGCGCATCGAACGATTCATTTTTTTCTCACATTCCTGCTTTAACGGACGAACAGGTGAGGCTGGCACAGTCGATCGTGCCGCCCAATCATCTCTACTATCTTTGCTGGCTCTGTCGCATCGTGGGACACACCCTCTACAGGTGCCCCTTTCTGACGGAAGAGCAGAAACTCTACTCCGCATACTGAACTACGAGTATCAGCTGGAGACGCGGTCTGATATGCGGAAACTGCTCAGGCAGCTCCCAGACGACCCCTTCCGTCAAGCGGGGAACAGAGGCCATCAGCGACAAGTTGGTTTCCGTGAACTAAGCAAGACAGTCCTCCGAAGACCCGATCAAGGCAATCGTTCGTCCGATACGAACTACCCACGGAGTGGTGAGCAACCACATCGTGGAGGGCGTCTTCCCACGCAAGACGACCTACAAGGCGCAATGATGTACTTGCGCGATCTCGTCACCTCTGACTTCGCGACACGCGCGAGTGAAGAGACAGTAATGCTCATGCCAGCCGAGGTGGCCCGTTTTGACGGAGATCGGCTGCACGCCGCGCGGGCGGAACAAGAGAGTCCCCAAATAGTACTACCTCAAGTCGCCCGGGTACCTCCGATGAGAGTAGCTCTTCGGAGAAAGGAGTAAAGGTGGTCTCGTCTGCGAAGTTGCAAGATTCACCTGTTTCTTTATCCCCAAACGTGCAGCAAGAAGACGGACAGCCCGCAAAGTCCGACGAGCAGGGAGGCGAGGCCGTTTACAGTGCCTGCGATATCCGCCCTAATATCTCTGTGCGGTTAGCCGCCGTGCAAGCCGACGAGGGGTACGTAGTGAAGAAGGGAACTTCGCGTCCTGGCGAACCAGGTCATCCAAAAGATCGCGCCAGGGCGCAAACGGATTCTGTCAAGGACAAACAATCTCGACCGAGATCGAGAGCGGCAAGGCGCCGAGAAAAAAGAAAAGCGAGAGGGAAACGTCCTCTTCCAGGCAAATCCCCCGCGAAGGGGGCCCACGAGTCTTAGACGGGGTGGTATGCTTGCTTTCCTTCAAGCTGTATGCCGTCTACAGTTCGATTGGTACCGCCACCAACGCCTTGATGCCGTATCTAATTGCAATGGATACTTGTTCCGAATACAATCTCGTGCGTAGGGCCTGTTTACATCCGGACTGGCGAACTTTACGATCAAATACCGCTCGGGACGAGTGCACCAAGTACCGGATGCGCTTTCACGATTGGCTGCGCCCAATAGGGGAAACCAATCCGAGGTTGATGACGAGGTACCAACCTTCGTCAGTGACGTATCCCTTTGACGACGGTTCAAGATGTTTCGAAAGAAATAACGGAGCATCAATGCACTCTGAAGTGTGATCACGAAACGGAAACGGTTTTCGTTACGACGCGCACTGGGGCAACCTCCACGAACGAAGCTCACCGTGGCGCTACGGAAACAGTCGTCTGGCCACACGACGACGACGAGTCCGATGAGTTGGACGACGTATATCACAATGTCTTCGGCCTTTACGACGATCAGGAGGCGCTGTCCAACAACCGCTCAAGCGGTACATTGCCCGCTCCTGTCTCCTTCGACGAGCTCCCTGAAGAACAACACGCTGATGAACTTTTTCCGACGGTTCTGTCTCGACAGGACAGAAAACGTGACTCAAACGTTTTCGAGGACACGCACGGGCTGCTGAAGCGCAAGCACCCGTACGAACGTGACGTCGTGCAAACCGTTGTCCCGAAAACGTTAAGAGGTCGGCTCTTACCGCTAGCGCACGATACCTTTGTCGCAGGACATTCCGGACAGAACAAGATGTAATACATCCTCGGTGCGAGTAACAGAAATCGGCGCGGCAGGCGCCGGGTAACAGGCGCGACACGGTGCTTCACAACGGACCACAATGAGCACACGTGGCTTTGCCGGCAGCACTGTAGAGCCAAATCGTCCCAGGCGCCTGTTTCCAGGCGTATTTGTCGCTCGCGGTGGGTAACACCCGTGTCACCCACGGGGTGCGATGAATGCGCCGGATGTGAGTCGGATGTGCTGATCCGGCACTGGGATGTAGGTCGGATGTTGGGTTAAAAAAGGGCGCCTGCGGCGGGCGTTCGTGGAAAGATGGAGGTCACGACAGCATTGCCCACGGCGCCTGCGCTTGGAGCCGCGAGCAATACCGGGCGGTGCAAATATTGAGTCGCGCCGGAGCATCGCCTCCACTGCACTCTCCGTAGCTCCTTCCCCAGATGAACGTCAGTCGTTGAAGATGCACGTCGCCCACCCTTCCACCCCCGCCTCCCCCTCACGCTTCACCGCCTTTCGCTTCTTATCACTCTTGCCCGTCTACATCCGCGCGTCCGTTACGCCAAGCAATTGCGCTGACCCCCTCCCGCGTTCTTCCCCCCTCTCCGCACGGCGCGCCAAAACCCTGCGCCTTCCACATTCACTTGCTCGGCATTCCCCAACCTATCTTGTCATCTGCTCCGACCCCGCCCTAGTCCCGACCCTCCACATTCCTTGTTTTTAATTGTAGGGTATAAATAGGCTGTAAATTTGCTACTACCGCGGCATTACCGTCCTTACTGGCGGTTGCCATTAAGGAAGGTAGTGACACACTCCAAAGGGTGTGCAACGGGAGAGGGGTTCGGGCAGGGGTAGTGTGCTTCAGTACCAATCCCCTGGCACATTTTTCCTTTGCTCTCGACTTCAATTTTTCGACTGATATGTTTTGGGATAATTGATAGATTCGCGCACTCTTTGTTTTCGGCAGTGGCCCGCTTTATGGGGCGTATGACCTGCTACCCGCTGAATGTTACCCGTGCTCACGGATCATAGCATCCTAAGACGAACGTACTACTGGCCACACATGGCTGTAGACGTCGCGGCGACAGTACGGAATTGTCTACATTGCGCCAAGAACCGCGTTCAGTTAGGCAATACTCTCAACCGTCTCAAGCTTTTTCCGGCAACGGCACCGCTAGAGTCTACTGGGATTGATATACTTGGACCTCCACCAAAATACAAGAAGGGAGGCGGATACCTTCTTATGAATACGGATCTGTTCACGAAACTTACGCGGGTCGTTGCGTGACGAAGCGTCATCACTTATGTCGTTGCGGTTTCCTTTTGCGAGGAAGGGCTATTTAAACAAGGAGTGCAAAAAACGCTACTGTCGGACAACGTTCCCCAATCCTCTGCCCGATTCTTCTACTCTGTTTGTGAAGTTCTTGGGGGTAACGAACCTCATTAATTCAGCTTACCATCCACAAACGAACGGACAGACCAAGAGGTACAACCGAACAATCGTGGCTATGCTAAAACATTCTTTGGACGAACACCAGAGCGACTGAGATGTCCACGTCGCATCGCTAACGTACGCTTTCGAGTGCCGCTTGCACAGATATACAAGGACAACTCCTTTCGATTTAGTCATAACCCGACATTCGCCAGAGTTCTCTTTCTATCATTGAGCACGACGATGTTCTACGCTGGACGCGACCGCTCGCGACGATTTCAGACAACGTTGGGACATGTCTATCCAAAAGGCATACAAAAGCCCGCAACGGACGCAAGCGTGTTACAAACGAGGCTTTAACAAGCGAGTATGCCGCGTCAGGCAAGGATTAGAGCTGGAGATTTTATCTTTTTGGACTCTACAGACGGGGCAACAAAACACGGCAAGCCGTAGTCCCCTGCCGAAGGGCCGTACAAGGTCATGTAACTAGACAAACGGACTCTAATAATCGACCGGAACGGTGAAAGTGAATGTGACTCCGCTGACAGATGCCTCTTTTCACCGCCTCCTGTAGGGGCTCGTACAAACGCTGCCGTTTCAGCGACAGGGCCTACAACGGGAAATTAGAATGCCGAGGCATCTCCTCCGGCACTAATCGAGGTCCCACACGTATCTACCGCCTATTTTGCTCCGAACGTTCACGAAGAACATAAGTACACGGTGGATCGCCTCCTCGACCACCGCACTCGAGACGGATATGTGGAATTTCTCGTCAAATGGACTGGAGACGCGGAGCCCACATGGACTAAAGGTACCCATGTACCCAAAGAACTCGTCAGTCGTTAGACAACGCCTCCATCGCAGTACGCGAACGCCTTAAAACCATACGACACGGCCACGATTGGCGTGAATGGGACCTCACGCTTGAGGAGGAGGCCCCGTACTGTACGCTGCAGTAGCAACGTTCGAGAGTTTCGAGCCCTTCGAGGTGGTAAGGTCCACTTGCGCTGGATAATTAATTCAGGGTTGGTCGAAGAACGACACGGTGTCAAAAGGCCAATTTGTTCATTGTAAGGCTAACCAGAATGGTGTTGGTTAAGCCAACGCACGCCTTAAAAATGCATAATTTTCTGCGACACGAGACCAAAAGGGTCACCCACAAGTGCCAACGGTCACTGTTCAACAAGTTGCAACGACTAATTAACGACGGGCGTAGTGACCGACAGTTCGGTCTCGGTAGTACGCATCCTCGTCTTCCAGTGAAACACGAGGGGAATCGCCCTCAATATATCGCGTCGGTTTGCGATACGCCGTCGTGTATCCATCACGCGGAGCCGGAGAATAAGGGTCCCGAATACTGAAAACGGGCGCGCGCGCATTCGTTGCCCTCGAACCAACCAACGAGTCATGCCCATGGCGAGCATTTACATGTCCTTGGGAAGTTCAGTGACATGATACCCTCTTGCTTTGAACACCGGAGGGTATCATGTCACTGACGATAACGATCGTGCTCTGCGCGAACTTCACGAGTACAAGTACGCAGGTCTTCTACTGTACTCGCAGCCCGATCTGCACGCTCCGTAGCCACCTTGGAATCGGAAAGGGCGCCACGAAGGTCCCAATTTATCTCACGAAGCTCTGCTGTAGGCACAGGGTACGAGCGAGCTAAGGTCTCGACTATCGAGCCGACATTCCAAGACTCGTAGGTTCTTTTGCCAAAAGTACATATACCATACATGTATTCTGATATCATACGTAGAAATCCAGTTATTAAACGTTCGAAAGTAGAACATTTAACAGAAAATATACGAGCTGTAAAGTTCCGTTGCTGAACATGCTCGAGTACAGTAAGTGCCATAAAGAGAACATCCTAGGCCTTGTAATGTGTTCTTTTACTCTCCCAACATTCCAATTATTTGACACGTAGTTTCCAATCATAACCCATAGTTCGAAGAATTGAGAGGAATCAAAATTACACATTGCCTTAATAGATTGAGAACCTCCGTCATTGTAAAACGTGTCATAAATCGGACAATTAGAGTCGTTCTCATCATCGCTGGCCATGTCGTCATCAATGTGATCGACGATTTCATTGACGTGTCGATTGGTGATGTCCAAAGGAGCCTGAACAGCGCGGGAGGAATTCATTTTTGAAATAATAAAAGGAGTGGGAGAAATGAGGAGCTGCTACAAGAAGTGGTTTTTTCTATATCAACTGCGCAGTTGTTTCATTTTATAGGGTTTAGTTTGAGTAGTCTGAAACTGCGAAGCATATCTCACAAAAAGGCGGGCTTTCCCGTTTTTGAAAGTTGACTCGCAATTGCAGATATGATGCACACCTCAGGCTATAATCTGCGTTGCTGTATTATTTGCACACTTAGTTTACTTTTCTACTGATATTCCCCAAACTCTAAGTGCTTTCACGCAACTGCAGTACTTGAGGTACTGTATGTAGTTACCCTACTAACTTGTCGTTTATAGTTGTCTTTATTGTGGTTCAAAGTTCTACTTCGTAAAAATTGTGCTCCTTTTGTTCTTTACTTGCGAAAATCTTAAAGTTTGTTTAAATTTTACTGTAGAACATTTGACCTCATATGAGGCAAATTGCCGGTCTTCTAGACACTAGAACGCCCGTTAGTGCTCGGTTGGGGTGCAAAATGTCCGCGCGCAATCTTACTCCTCTTCTGTTCATGAGGCCCATCCGCCACCCCATCCATCCTCACTTCGCACCCCTCCCACAGTCATTGCTGTACACATCACACGTGTCCACCCTGGAGCAAGTGTGCCGCACGGACGCGACCGACACAAGCCGAACCATCGATGATTCCATCTCACTGTCGCCGATCAGGCGGGATCCCCCGACGGCTTTAGGTTAGACGTAGACTGCGACTCCCGTCCCAGGGAGAGAGGGGACACATGAACATCTTCAACAGTAAAGCAAACAACAACAACCGCGAAATCACTCGCCACTCCACCCTGTCCTACGGGTAGCGGAGCAGACCGAGGCACACCTCGCACAGTCTCTCGCCGCGCCTCCGTGCTACGAGGTGTGCAGTCCCTATCGTCGCTCTTCGTCTCACGAGAGGACACACAGCGACCCCCACACCAGACCCCCCCCCCCTAACCGCGCTCCACCGTCATCTTCTGTGTACGTGGTTGTTTTCGCTAAAAATAACAAATAAAGTTGCTACTCGTTACGTTACGACATCTTGTTTTCACGTGTACCCAAACTATTGGGTAGCAAAAATGGCAAGGTATCACTGTCCGAGGCAAAAATAGGCAAGACCACGTGTTATGCTCATGTTACAGGGTTTTGTTACGCCCCAGGGGCCTCTTTACTTCTGTAATGTTGCTTCACCTCCAGCCCAATGTAAAGGCAGTGGCCCAAAGGGGCGCACTACGCGTTCCGACCGGGGGACTTTCACTTCGACTACAACGAGCCTCCGCCACCCCCGATGGAAAACAGAACGCATCCCTCCCAAGTTATCCGACCACTACTGTGTGACTAAAAAGAAAACCAGGGTGTTGGCGCTTCGAGTGAAACATGTAACGAAAGCTTTTCTGGCCCTCGAGATGCGGTCCGATGCACTTGACGATATCGGAGAGGGCCGTAGCATTTCGTTTTAGTACCAATGGTTGTCAAACCGAATTCGTGTAATGTTACGATTTTCGTTACAATACTGTGCTGTAACGTAACGAGTAGCAAATTGATCTGAGGGATGTAAACATGGCCTAAGTCTCAGTGGACGACAGGCTGAGAGCGTCCCCGTCGCAAAACATAAAAAATGGTGATTGCTTAACAATTACAAGTACTTTTTCCTTTTAATATTGAGGTTTTTGTCCGACGTCTAGAGCACCCCCCCTTTACAGTACATGTCGCAGATGAAGAGCGACAAGCCGTGTGAGGCGGTCCGATGCACTTGACGATATCGGAGAGGGCCGTAGCATTTCGTTTTAGTACCAATGGTTGTCAAACCGAATTCGTGTAATGTTACGATTTTCGTTACAATACTGTGCTGTAACGTAACGAGTAGCAAATTGATCTGAGGGATGTAAACATGGCCTAAGTCTCAGTGGACGACAGGCTGAGAGCGTCCCCGTCGCAAAACATAAAAAATGGTGATTGCTTAACAATTACAAGTACTTTTTCCTTTTAATATTGAGGTTTTTGTCCGACGTCTAGAGCACCCCCCCTTTACAGTACATGTCGCAGATGAAGAGCGACAAGCCGTGTGAGGCGGAAAGCGTGCTTCTCATGCTTTTTGTTCTCTACTGTACCCTCGTGTATTTCACTCTTTGTACCTAAAGTCACCCTTGGGAACCTGGTGCAGCCGTTCCCAGCATGAGCGCAAGAATTGTTGTACCCTGGGTACAGGGGTTTACCCGTACTCTGTTTCTTCCCTATTTAATTTACCTAGTTCGTTGTCTCATACTTTTACAAAGCATTCAAAATAGTATAGTGCAACCTTACCGTAGTGCAGGGCGTCTGGTTTAACGCCACGCCTGCGTCATCTAGCACACGTGGTAGGTCACGTGTTTGAATAGGACCGCAAATTCACTTTGTTACTGGATTCAACCGCCGCTCAGAATAGCTCGCGTTGAAATTCGTTCTGCACGATACCCTGCAGTACCCTTGGGTATCTCTGGAGCTGATCCACAACACCTTTGCATCGTAGTTGCCGTATTGTCAATGACAATGGCTACTACTGCGTACAGTTCACAGTTCATAGTTCTTCGACCTCGTCATATCGTGTGCCTCATTCTTCGTGCGCTCGGGACGGTATGCTCACAGAAAACCCATTCACCCTATTACCAGTCAGTGTTTCGATATGGAACATCCTCAAGTTTGTCCTCCTCGCCTTTGTCCTGGACATCCTAATCGCAGGGAGACTTCGCAACTTCTGGGCCAAATACAATGGGCTTCGTGCGATGAACGCAAAGAGAGTCAGACTCGCGTCTGCCATGGGAACAAGATTGGGGCCAGCACAGGAAATCGATGCCAATAGCAAAGCGAGCAGAGCAGCTGCTTTTCTCATCACTGCAACTATCTTGACGGCATCTGTGCTGGTCGAATATGGTAGCAGTGAGGGAATGTCCGGAAGCAAAAGTCAATGTATCGCACAGACACTGCATTCCTCCAAGCATCATTCAAGGATAATGGTGGATCTACACGAGATGAGGTACAGGCATCGCGGTACCAACGCCGTCAGCTTGGGAGGTACAGTGACAGAGATTTCCGACATTCCCTCCGCTCCTGTAGGCGGAGAGCAAAGAACGGCCGAAAGAGTTTTGGAGACCAGGGACAAGTTCATCGCCGTGTGCCCGGAAGTTGATTTCCCAGTGGTTCACTTCAAGCAATGGGGAACAACGGAGGAAGTACAAGTAGTGCGAGGAAAGGACGGAGGCATAATATTGCAGAGATATATCACAATCGGCAATGAAGATCAATGGGTGCACAGTCGCCAGCTTCCGTTCGTCTGGGATGAGATCTGCGACGGACAGAACGACGAGAAAGAGATCCCTGAGGTCGACGACATGTTTGTCCGCCTCCTTTGGAAATCACTAGTCAAGTCTGCCGAAGGCTTCTCCGGGGTGGCAGCATTGCCGTATCCAGAAGCTGACGAAGGCATCCGCACGACTCGGGCTACGCTGAGATTCGATTCGGAGAGCGAGTTGTTCAACGGACAAGCACGGTTCGTGCGAGACGAGCGCGAGCTGCTACTCTTTCTGACGGAGCTCATCGGACGCACGGCCGGGCTCCAAGTGCATGTGACTCTGCACGGGCTTCAAAAGATGGCGGAGGCATCCGCGCACGGGCGGCCAGAAGCGTTCCCCTCGCGCGCCGCGGTGGACTTCACGCTGCTCACGCGCTCTGAAGACTACGCCGTGAACATAACCGACGCCAGTGAGGTGACGAGCCTGATCGTGAGCGCGCAGGGAAAGTTTGCCGCCATCATAGAAGTGTCCGGGCCAGCGTTCATGTGCATGGTAGGCAACCCATGGGTGGCGTGCGCGCAGCCGTTCAATGAGAGCGGGGTGTCGGTTGGAATCGGGCAGCCACATGGGGCGAGCATGTTGTATATGTCTATGTTCCGGGCTTCGACGGGTTTCAGCAATGCAGAGCTGAAATCGAGCCGGTTACGAGAGTCGCTGTTCAACTACGTGCTGCTCAGCTCGATCAAGCCCGACCGGGAGCTCGGGCCGGAGGCGAAATACTCGGTGACGGGTGATGCGAAGAGGCGTGGATACAGGTGGGGCGGAGAGAACGTGGTGATCCCTGTGCGGAGGGGAATATCAGAGTACGCCGAATGCACGTCAGTGAAGTCAGCAGCGGCTGTGACGGGGGTGTTTTACTTGGGGATGGGCGTGTTCGCGGGGCTGTATGCGGTTCTGTCCGTGGCAGGGTGGGGTCTGCGGCAGCACATTGCGATCGACATGCGGCGCACGCTGGTGCGGACGCAGGACGAACTGGTGGGCGGTGATGAAGGATGCGAGGACGGGCACGGCGAGGTGAGAGAGGTGGGGATCTACACGGCGGATTGGAGCGAGGGGGAAAAGAAGTTGGGGACGCTGCCAGCCGGAGTGAAGGCGGAAGGGGCAGAGAAGCGGGAGGAGGTGGGGTGCGCGGGAGGAGAGCGACGGACGCTGCCGAAGTGGCGCTGGGCCCGGTGGCTCTACGCGACGTAATTTGAGAAAGTGTTGAGGCGTAGAAAAGTTTGAGGTAACAGCAAGAATGGGTAGAGGTGGGCGTGGCGGATGGTAGAGGCAGCCGCTCAGCAGAAAGAGCGAGCAGGATCAAGGGGTGTGGAACGAGGGGCCGATGGCGCAAGGAGGAGCGGGTGAATCAGAGGATCTATGAGGTCAAGTGCAGGATGATGTTGTCATGCTTAGTCAGCAGCAGGAAGTTTGGCGGAAGCAAGGCGGTGAAGCATGACCGATGAAGCATGACCGATGACATTGCGGGCAGGGCGCCAGGCCTGATAGCAGGAAAGCGAGATGCTGCCAATAGTTCAAATACAGTACAAATTATGTAGACGGCCGGTTGATTGCGATCACGATGACAGTGCCCCAGCTGTTGCCGAAAAAGCGTTTATGCAATCACACCGTCTCACTAGTGCAAGCCAGGCCTCAAAGAATTTGTGCGGCGTTGAACGGTGCGACGGTATGCTGGGCAATGGCATTCCAAATGTTTTAAGAAACCAAGTTGTACGATGCGCAATAACACCGTACTTTCAGTGAGGACACACAACACTCCGTGGGGACGACGGCGGAGTAGGGAACTGATCTTTAAGGTGGTCATGCGGTGGAAAGGGGGCACCAACTAAATTTAGGTTTCTTGGCTAAGCGAGCGCCACGTCTGACGTGGAAGGCGGCGGTGCGGCCTTGCTTACGTAAGCTCCCGAAGGGTATACAGTACAATACCGTACAATGCACTGTTGCGACAGTACTGTACGGCCCATGATGATGCTGCACTGTACAAAGCGCCACCATGGGCCCTACTACTGTACCCTTCGAAGGGTACAGTACATAAATGAGCCCCTTTTGGGGTCTCCCGTGCATGGAGCAAGAATCCTTTCTTCATGCAGATTTATTCACCTATGGGGCTTTCCTTTTTCGACGTTTAGACCGTTTAAATTCTGTAAGACTACTATACAGTATGTAATATATACTTCTGTATGTATATACGTGTGTGAAAAGAGGCGGTACTGTTGTCAAGTTATGGGTCATGGCGAGCTGGTTACAGTGGAAGTCAGTGCAACGTATCGAGCAAGGAAATGTGTAGAGGTGTCAACACGGTATCCGACGCGACGGGCGTAGTAGGTAGAGGACACTCTTCTGATGAAGAGAGCGTAGCGGCCGAAGGGTAAGGATGGCAAAGATTGGTCAGCACTAATTGCTGGGGCTTGCTCCACCCTCTATCCTCTTTTTACTGCTCATTCCTCTTTCTTAAGTATCCGCTTTTCGCTCGAACGCCGGTACTGTTCTACTGCTTTGCTGCTCTAATTCCGTGGTTGTAGATACATGTTGCACATATCGGATTGCACGTATCGGAATTAGCTGTCTGCCCCACCCTCGTCCATCTCGAATTGGGCCGCGTGCCCTTTTGCCGTTCTCTTGCAATGAGAACAATTGCGCTTGCTTCTCAGACTGTCGCGCTCGTCTGAGGTACTCTATATCCACATGCATTGCCTTAGCTTTCCCCTTCTGTGCAAGGTGTTGCTGTTGCCTCTTTCCCTGTGACCCTTGGCGCGGTGGTGCTCACTGCTCCCTGGGTCTGCGTTTCTGCTTGCTTGTGTTGGTAAGTGCGTCTTACCAACAACCTATTGCTCATCAAACGATGAGCCGTTCTCATGCTTGCTCACTCGAAGATATCCTTTTGGCAGGGCTCGTTGTGAACAGGGGCTGTCACCCAATGGATCCAATTCTAACAAGTGTCAAAGTCTCTATGGTCTCATTTCACACTGATCAGATTACAACTGTACCGTTGTAGGGTACCGTCTTTTCTTTCCTTATTGGAGCTCACTACTGGAGGGGGAACCAATCACAGCATGTGTGTCATATACCCGGATTGATGTCGCCGGCTGCGATACTGTATACGAGAGCATGCTTTACTATCGAGTTCGCATTTTGGGAACCACAGCGGTCACTCTTTACTATCAAGCCCCTTCACTGAGCTTCAGGAAGACACCTCACTAAATTGGCACAGCTGGAAATGTCAGATGATGAAGAGCAATCATCAACAAGAACACCATCCAAGGCCGATCAGTGGGGATGTCTTCTGATAAAGAGTGCAACAGAGGCTCTCCCGCGTTGATTTTTAGCGAATGGTACTTCGTTGTCTTTCACAGTCTTTGCAAATATCGTTCATGTCTAAAGTAATAGTAGGAGGGCTTATTTTCAATACAAACTCAAAGTTATATACAGTACAGACCATTTTGTGGTTCATTGCAGCTGCACAGATATTCGGCCTCCCTGAAGATATGAATCGTAGCAAGTGTGGCTTTACGTACTGAGGGTAGGAAAGACAGGCCTGTGCGGTGGGAAGGCGTTCGAGCGCGGATGGCGCCCGCAACGCTTACAGTTTACTCCCACTTACTCGACTTGCCCTGTCCTTCTTCCGAGGAATGCAGACTCACACCGTACACGCTTCGCGACACCAATTGTAGTGACATGTGTGGCACGAGGGTTGGTTTTAATGGAAAAGTCTCAGTATGAAGCAATAATATATGGACCATATTTCCCGACGTCTCTCATGCTCTATAGATGATCCTTCTTCCGTGCCTGACTGGGAGAGTAGAACCACGTTGGTAAGAAACGTTCTGCTGTACTGCAAGCACATGATTGAGCTGGTTATCATAAGTCCAGTTGATCAGAGGCATCTGACAGGCATGCAATTAAGCGGTGTGGAACTGCATGCAGCAATGGTGGGTGCCGCGTGTTGTTTTGAGCTGCTGTGCAGCAATTCTAATTCTGTGTAACAGTGCCAACGGAACGGTAGTTGTCGTCGCAGCAGCAGTTAGCTGATTGTGAAACACTCGCTGCCGACCCGTGCCCCCTGCTTTATTGATGGAAAGTGGCCGACCTACAACAAAGCAAAAACTTAACAATGTAATAGCTACATAGTGGTGTCTCTCATTAATACTTGATGTTCGATGCATCCTCCTTGCTGCTGACGACACCAGTTAGCAAGGAACTCCCCTTCCCTGCCCTCCTCCCGCCCCTATCTCCCAAGTGTCTTCACTCTAAATGGAACTCCGTCTCCTCCGTTAGACAACACCCAGCTGTGCCATCCAGCTTCCACGAAAGAACTTTTTCGCAGTCTGAACAGCAGTTGCTGCTAACGAAGACATTTATCTTTCCACAGATCTCTGGCCTCGCCACATCGTCAACCTCCCTCTTCCTGTGCATGAGAGGACATGCTCTCGGAAAACCCTTTCACCCTATTACCAGTCAGTGTTTCGATATGGAACATCCTCAAGTTTGTCCTCCTCGCCTTTGTCCTGGATATCCTAATCGCAGGGAGACTTCGCAACTTCTGGGCCAAATACAATGGGCTTCGTGCGATGAACGCAAAGAGAGTCAGACTCGCGTCTGCCATGGGAACAAGATTGGGGCCAGCACAGGAAATCGATGCCAACAGCAAAGCGAGCAGAGCAGCTGCTTTTCTCATCACTGCAACTATCTTGACGGCATCTGTGCTGGTCGAATATGGTAGCAGTGAGGGAATGTCCGGAAGCAAAAGTCAATGTATCGCACAGACACTGCATTCCTCCAAGCATCATTCAAGGAGAATGGTGGATCTACACGAGATGAGGTACAGGCATCGCGGTACCAACGCCGTCAGCTTGGGAGGTACAGTGACAGAGATTTCCGACATTCCCTCCGCTCCTGTAGGCGGAGAGCAAAGAACGGCCGAAAGAGTTCTGGCGACAAGGCAGAAGTTCATCGCCGTGTGCCCGGAAGTTGATTTCCCAGTGGTTCAGTTCGGGCAATGGGGAACGACGGAGGAAGTGCAAGTAGTGCGAGGAAGGAACAGAGATATAATACTGCAGAGATATATCACAATCGGCAAGGAAGATCAATGGGTGCACAGTCGCCAGCTTCCGTTCGTCTGGGATGAGATCTGCGATGGACAGAACGGCGAGAAGGAGATTCCCGAGGTCGACGCCATCTTTGTCCGTCTTCTCTGGAAATCGCTAGTCAAGTCTGCCGAAGGCTTCTCAGGGGTGGCAGCGTTACCATATCCAGAAGCTGACGAAGGCATCCGCACGACTCGGGCTACGCTGAGATTCGATTCGGAGAGCGAGTTGTTCAACGGACAAGCACGGTTCGTGCGAGACGAGCGCGAGCTGCTACTGTTTCTGACGGAGCACATCGGGCACACGGCCGGGCTCAGAGTGCGCGTGACAGTGCACGGGCTGCAGAAGATGGCGGAGGCAGCGGCACACGGGCGGCCAGAAGCGTTCCCCTCGCGCGGTGCGGTGGACTTCACGCTGCTCACGCAGGCCGAGCACTACAACGTGTCTACGGCGGAAGCGAGGGAGGTGACCAGTGTGATTGTGGACGCGCAGGGGAGGTTTACCGGCATCGTTGAAGTGTCCGGGCCGGCGTTCGTGTGTATGGTGGGCAACCCATGGGTGGCGTGCGCGCAGCCGTTCAACGAGAGCGGGGTGTCGATCGGGATTGGGCAGCTACATGGGGCGAGCATGTGGTATATATCTATGTTCCGGGCTTCGGTGGGTTTCAGCAATGCAGAGCTGAAATCGAGCCGGCTGCGAGAGTCTCTGTTCAACTACGTGCTGCTCAGCTCGATCAAGCCCGACCGGGAGCTCGGGCCGAAGGCGAAATACGCGGTAACGGGCGATGCGAAGGGGCGTGGGTACGGGTGGGGCGGCGAGAACGTGGTGATCCCTGTGCGGAGGGGAACATCAGAGTACGCCGAATGCACGACGGTAAAGCCGGTAGCGGCTGTGACGAGGGTGTTCTACGTGGGGATGGGCGTGTTCGCAGTGATGTACGCGAGCCTTCTTGTGGCGGGGTGCGGGCTGCGGCGGCACATTGCGATCGACATGCGGCGCACGCTGGTGCGGACGCAGGAGGAACTGGTGGGCGGCGATGAAGAGCGCGAGGGCGGGCACGGTGGGGTGAGAGAAGTGGGGATCTACACGGCGGAGCGGAGCGAGGGGGAGAAGAGATTGGGCACGCTGGCGGGCTGGGTGAAGGCGGAAGGCGCGGAGAAGTGGGAGGAGGTGCACTGCGCGGGAGGGGGGCGAGGGCCGCCGTCGAAGCGGTGTTGGGCGCGGTGGCTCTACGCGACGTAGGTGAAGGATGTGTCGAGGTGCAGAGACGTGCAAGGTGCAAGGTACCACTCCAGTAAAGTATGATTTGGTAACATCTTTTTTAAATTAACTTAAAAAACTACTTCCCCTTGCCCAAATGAGGTCAGACTGGTGGTGGTGGATGCTCTGCGTTTGCTATCCAACCGGGAGGAGATACAGAATCTCTTATTAGCCGTACTGGATCAGAGAAACCCCGAATTTTCTTTTATTGGTGCGGCAATACACAGAGTTTTGGAAAAAGGTCTATTTGGTAATTTCACTGGCACCCAAGAGACCAAGTAACGCGGACGGGACAACGTCGATGGGGAATGGTGAGGAGTTGACGCACGTTGGGGAGGGGCCTTCGTGCGCCTTTGGGACCGGAGTTGATCGTGCCCGCTTCTTGGTTGAGTTGACAGGCTTTGAGGCCTTGCCACTTTTCATGCGTTCCAGACTTTTTTGTTCCCTGAGCTTTTTCGCTTCTGCTTTCTGTTCTTTCTGCGGTTCTCTTTGTTTTTGCCGGGCAGCCTTCTCCTCCGCCTTTTGTCGCTGTAGCCGATCCCCCTCAAATTTTTTCTGCTTCCTGCGCGCAATAAAATCGCCAAATGTCCGATAAATTGCCGGCGTCCCCAGCTGAATCGTTTCTTTCTGCCCGTGTGACTCTTTTCTATTGGTCCTTGTGGTCTGGGAGCACTTGCATTCATAACAATCTTGTTAACGCTATCATGATTTTAGGAGTATCTCTGCCCCTTTTATTGCAAGTGAAGCGGACTTTTCGTTGTTGACAATTTCCTTCAGCTTTTCGAAGACAATACTTTTCTGGAGTGGTAGTTGGAAGCATCGGCAGAGGAGGGCGCGGTGGACGACAGGGGGAACAGCTCAGAAGGTGGGGCGGGTGGGATGAAGGGGTTGTGAAATGAGGGGTGGGTCACGTGAGGAGGAGTGGATGCGTAAGCCGCACGTGTCTTCCACGATTTGTTTTGTACTGTACCTTTCGAAGGGGTACCTGTACCGTGCTGGAGCTGTATACACGTGTAACATACGACATTCATAATGCGGTCACACCGATAAGTGCAATTTCCTCGCACGCCCATTCGATACTTCGAAGTGTATGGCTCATAAATGGAATTATTCACAATTGTACAATAGAAATACTGATGTCAGTATTTGTTGTCAACAACAGTACTACTGTACCGTGGAGGATACTTAACTCTTCCAGGAGGCTGTCCAACTAATATTCCGTACGAGAGAGGGTTCTCCTCACGTCTTTGTGGGAAAAAAAGAGGAAGCAAGGAGGCCTCTGCTACTGAATACCCTTACCATGGATTGGCTCTGTCACTGATAAAAAAAGGTGGGAAAATGATATTCTCACCTTGCCCTGATAACGCAAAGGACTTCCTTCTACTCTTTGACCACAACTGCTGTAGCTTTTACTTTGAGCTGCTTTTCTATTTTGAGAGGATGTCTCGCCGCTCCTACATTACGGGTTTAAAGTGGGTACTTTACGGATAGCCTCAAGAGCTTTCCCTTTCAAGGGATCTCAATGTTGTAGATCAGCCCACTGCCACAATGGTGCCGATGCCTCCTCAATAGTCATCATCGTACTCGTGATGACCAAAACATTTGAAGAGAGAACCAGGGCTCACCTTGACGCACTTGTGATGGAAGCACTTCTTCGTACTGCACTGCAGATCAGAGGAGCAAGTAGCACACTCAGGCAAGAAGCATTTTTCCAAGCTGGTCTCAGATCCATCCGTACATTTTCCACCCCAACACTTGCCCTGCTCGCATTCCTCGTCCTTCGAACATGCCTCGCACTCCTTCTTCTTGAAACACTTTGCACGTGATTCAGCGGTATCGAAAATGCACTTGTGATTCTCACAGAGCTTGGTAGCGCAGTCAAAATCAGATGAGCAAGAGCTACATTCCGGAGCGAAGCACTTTCCCAAGCTTGCAGTGGATCCATCAGTACATTTACCGCCCCAGCACTTGCCCTGTTCACACTCTTCACCACTGCTGCAAGCTTCACATTCCTTCTTCTTAAAGCATTTGTCGACATTGTCTTCAAAGACACACTTCTTGTTCCAACATTTCAGTGTAGCGCATTGCAAATCAGATGAGCAAGCATCGCACTCAGCTCCGAAGCAATTCTTCAGCGACTCATACGAACCATCAGTGCATTTAAGGGGAGAACCCCAACATTTGCCCTGCTCACAATCACTTCCTTTGTGGCACGGTGAACACTCGGGGAGTAAGTCATAGGTGCGAAGGGATGATTCAATTGGGAACGCAAGTAGAGGAGAAAATCCGGTAAGGATAAGAGCGGTCAAAGTAAAAGAGAAGAACTTCATGTTGATTTTTCCGGATGCTTTCTTCTTTGCACTGATGTAGACAGGATAGAGAAGAATAGAACTTGCTCCGAGTGTTAACAACTAATTTATATATCGAAATGAATATGGAAAACGGATGAGTGCGGCTTGGTTTAGCCCCAACGAAAAGTCTGAATTCACAGAATCTATGAAGACCTGGTAGTGGCCAGAAGGGCTTGTTCCAAATGGTCGACGTTGATGTGAACTCAACATGGGAAAGGGACATCATTCATGTGGAACTGAAGGCTAGTGAACGCGTCCTCAGCCACACCTGCGGGATTCATAAAGAACACAATAGTTTTGTATCCGAAAATACTTTCCGAGAGTTAGTCCAGTGACACAAAAGCGACAGTTTCCTCGTGGAAATAATTCAAAACGGGAGAAGTGCTTATGCCACTATTCCTTTGTACAAATATAAATCAGCAAGGGCCTCAAAAACGATTTCCAATTCAAACAATCGAACTAGCGAGTCTCCAGAGCACTCACCTGCCAAAAACTAAAAATCAGGAAGCACATTGCATCCGAGTGGAGTGGCATGTCTGGTCGGCATAGAACATGCGTGTCACTGGATCTGTAAAACAATGTAGGTATCAACCTATGAAATGACAGTCGTATAGGAAATGTGTTTGTAGTTTGGGGAAATTATCAGGCTCGGCGCTCCGATTTCTACGTGATAGAAAAAATCAGGAGGAAGAATACACGCATGCTCTTGAAACTCTTCTTATCAAGAGGGTTGAGAAAGAAAATATGCAAAGTCGTCATACTTACATACATATATATTCTTACTCATATAAGCTTAACTGTAGCGATAGGATTGCGTTGTGTTCAAGTGAGGAGAGCAATAAACCAAGCTGCGAAAAGGACAAATCAGTCGTTTCTGGCTTTGCTCTCTTGAGATAGCTTTGAACGGGATGTTGCGTACACTTGCAAATGAGTTGTCTGCTCTAAGTGGTATGATGAAATGTTATAAAGTAAGCAGGTTCCTTTGACCAACTCTTCCAACGCAAATTGATTTATCTTTAATTGATGCTCATTGCCGAAGCTTATAGTTTTCGACGAAAACACAAATTTCCTCGAAGTAGTGTCTATCGGACCTGATTAGCTACTGTAGAACGTACATGAATTGCGACACCAAGGGTACGATCAGAGGGATGTTCCAGCTGTAAGCTCACATTCATTTTCATTACTTTTTAAGAACAATTGCAGTGCCGCTCACCACATGTACGACATGTCAACATGACCACGACCGAGGCCTTCTGGAATTCAAAACAAAAACAAAACAGCTACCTTGCCTGTAAGTACTGTTCAGGATGGTGTTTTCACTACACCATCCACAAAGAACATGTTCAGACTCACGACCACGGCATGTATCACGCTACAGTGTACATACAGAGAGGACTCGCGCAATAGTGCCGAATTGAGTAATTCCACGAGTGAGTAATGCAGGGGTTTCTCGGTGAACACAGGTTATCATACCTTGCATTGCTGTTAGACACCTGTCCAAGACGGGGACGCGGCCGACGAAGATGCCCAACAGTAAACGGATCAACCTTTCCAACATAACTTACCCCACAGATCCTCTCCGTCTTACTCCAGTGACAGGGCACCGACACAACCACAACACAGAATGAAAAGACGATTGCAGATGGAACCAAAGAGATAGAATCAAATGAGTATGTTATTCCAGGTTTTGAGGAAGTAATTGCCTGCTTTACAGGAGTGGAGGAAATGGTGAACAATTCGGGTATCGAGGATGCAGTTCGTCATTTGCACCGTGCAAAGCGCGCGTTGCTAACTGCACACGCTGAGCAGAGTCGTTCCGGGAGGCACCAGGCGCTTGTAAACGAGTATTTTGTGTGACCCCATTCATCAGTGCAAGATGCGAGTATTGCATGTTGTTGGAACCTTGCATGGGGGTGCACTACTCAGTGTGGTTGACTGTACAGGAGAAAAGCGTTGCTGATCATGCTGGCAAGCGCTGGCACTTGCAAGAGAGGGATTACATGAATTGAACTCGCCATAGTAGAGTATGCTCATAGACCCTCTGTGTTGAGCATAGTACCTTTACGCTCGCTGTCCCAGGGTTGTACATAAACCGCATTGAGTGTGCAACAAACTGTTGCTGAGAGCAGTTCACTTGGCATTCGTTGGACAAGGAAAGAAGACGTAAAATGGACTTGACACAGAAACTCGTTTGTAGATCCCCACAGGGGATCTACAAACGCGTTTCTGTCCCGTCCTAAAGGCGTACATGAATACTTCATTCATTGTAAAATTATTAAAATAATTTTAGAATGAATGAATGCTAGGGTTTCACACGTTTCAGGGAGGGTCTTAACTTGCCCGAGTTTGCCCGGGTTTGCTTGCCCGGAGCCATGATTTGCACTACTATTGGCTACTGGGCGTTAATATATGATTTGAAACTAAGTACGACCCTACACTGCAAGCTCAAGTTATGTCAGTGTGTAATGACAAATGTCAATCATATATTGGCTACTTTTGTAAGTTTGTAACTTTTGAATTTGGACGCTGTGCTCCGGTGGACGCAGTGCTTGCCCCTTGCCGAAAACATCCTCAACTCCCCCTTTGCAAAAATCTTTGCACCTGCCATCTCGCAAAGGCAACCCAACTCTACGAAGCACCTCTCTGCCTACTACTTTCCTGAAAATGGCTTCCACACCTCAATGCCACGTGCGCCGTTCTCCGCGCCTCTGGCGCATCTCTCCGACTCCCACCATTCGGAAGACGGGGGCCACCAACGCAAAGTCTCTCACTATTGCTTCCTCGTCTGCAGCGGGCGTTTCTGACCAAATATTATCCCCCCTCCATACGGTATGTACGACTGAATTCTTTGTCGTTAAAAATTCTGTTGGCTCTGACAAAGGTCCATCCCCGTCGGAGATCTAAGGGCTTTGTGAATTTTCGGGGTCGAGGATAGTTTGAAATAGCTTGGTGCAATGAAAGGAGGGAGAATAGAGCTGCGGTTGCGGTTAGTGCAGTCGTAGCAGTGATGATTCTATTGCCGTGCATTGCGTAGGAGTGATTAGATTGAGAAGAAAGGAGGGGAGGCGAACGGCGATACTGGGCAGTGGTTGTAGATCCGTTTTTTGACCAAACAGCGCCGGCGAGAGATACGCTATCCCGCGGAGTAGTAAGGAGAGAAGTAGGGGGTGAGATCAATTATTTATCCCGGTGATCTGGGATCACCCGCAATGGCCACGTTCTGGGTCGGAAGCGAGCGACGCTGCAGCGTCTCGCGTCCATGTCGACGCGTCCCTCGGGCGAAGTTGTTTGACGCTGCAGCATGTCACGTCCCTGTCGATGCGTCCTCGGAGCGAATTTGTAGAACCCACAGTGTCCTCCCCGTTGTGTTCTGGCAATTTATGGCGCTGTATGCCTCTGTAAGTCAGCACCGTCGCTCTGGGACACCTGTCCACTACTAACGTAAGGGAAAGGACACCTGTCCACTACTAACGTAAGGGGAAGGCGTGTACTTACATTAATAAATTAATAAATGACCGGCAAACTCGGGCATGCAAAGCAAACCCGGGCAAGTTAAGACACACCCTCAGTGTACCTGTCTGACCTCATCCGAACAAAGCCAAAAAGCAAATTATTTTGTTGCTCTTATTGCTTGAATTGCAAATGGTTCGCAGCATGTATTTCCCGGAAAGGGTTCATAGGGGCACCCTTTTTTATTGTGGCCTGAACTCGCAGTTGTTGGCTATCAATGAGTCCTCTATAGGAACTCACTTTTAATGGCTAGATGAGAAGCAAAGAGTAGAAAATATTTATTCAGTTGAAGTCGCAAGGCAGAAGACCCCACCACCACACATAAATTTCTGAAACTGTAACTGGGATGAATACATGTCCTTGTTGTGGATTCCAGAGGAGCACAAAAGTCTGTCTCTGCAAGTGTGACAGTTAAGCAGTAGAGCGTAGAGGCGCAAGGGGGAATCGCGAACAAGCTCGAGAGGGTCTTAACGAAGACGAAGAGGGCAGGACCCTGCAGGGCGATGGGACGGCGCATTGACGAAGAGTAGCTTGCGGTAAATCGTAGGTGTTGTTGTGGTTTTGGTTCTAGCAGTCCCCATACCGTCGAGCTGCATTTTGGATAGAACCGATGACAGGAGGGTAGGATGTCGAAGGAGACTGGAAACGACAGTGGTGGAGGACCTCTGCACTTTATGCGCGATACCAGCTCAGCTGGCTTATGCACGGCAGTGTGCGAGCTTGCTCGGCAGTCGTTTGGTTTTCAGAAGCACTGTTAGTATGAGTTGATGAATGACATACAATGCGACGCGCTTTGTGCGATATCACCAATAGTCATCACCGAAGGGCTCAGCAAAGAAAGAGAGGAGAGTGTCGCTGACCAAGGATACCTGAAGTAGAAATCACTAAGATGTGGTTGACCTATGACGTGCCTGATTTGCTGGTGTGCCTATTGAGATTATTGGAATTCTCTTCTCTGCATGTACTTTGATTTAAGGGACTGTCTATTCGCATCATTAGGTACTGTAATCTAAAAGGGGGATTATCTACTCTTCCTTCTAGCCCATGAGTAACGTACCCTTGATTTACGTATAAGGTAGCTCGAAGTATAGCTTAGAGCTCCAGAAGAAAAAGGGTAAGAGAGAATAAACATCAACATTAGCTTTATCCGAGAGGACGCAATTTATTGCAACTAAGACAACTGTCTTAGAATCCGTTCGCCTGAATTCTGACCCACGGGCTCGCCGCGGTTGGACTCACGCGAGTGCAGATTCAATCGGCTGATTACTCCGGGTCGTCCTGATCCTGAAATAACAGCGACTTGGATACCAAAACTTGGCGATTACTCCGGACTGACCAGGTCCTGAAATAACGCAAGGGCAGGGCTTCATTTATTCGGTTCCATTTCTATCTGAACCACTGGTTGGTACTACTATCTACTTCTCTGAATTGGAAAGGTGCAACAGAGAGAAGGTGGCAGCTCGAGAAAAAAGAAAACGGAAACCCCTCCAATGAGAGTATGCAGCATCCTGGGGTAATATTACGTGTTTTTCATCCAGTGGTTTTGTTATCGTTATTGCAATCGAAACCTACTGTATAAACCGAGCATAGTGCAACTCCCCTGTGAGACCGTGAACTCTGTAACTTCTTTACTGTTGTGCATGTCTCCGTCGCTTTAAGTGCCAATCTTCTCTCGGCACGGGCGTGCTGTCCTGAGCGGTCGGACAGGAGT
>NW_005179207.1:98292-107589 GCF_000350225.1 Chondrus crispus
AAAGGTTCTTTTTGTTATTCCCATTTGCCCCGAAAATAATTTTGGGGGGGGGGGGGGGGGGGGGGGAGCTGGGCGGAGAAGGTTTGATGCAAAATATGCGTGGCCGAGGAGACGTCTATGTGCTGCCTTTGGGCACAGATGCTCGCGAAATTGTTAACGAATGGCAGTGAAATGAAAGGACAGTTCTACGTTCCATAGGAGACAATTCTAAGGATAGATTCTTCTACATACTATGTCATCACGCTGCTTAGACATCATGTCTAAGCAGCGTGATGTACATGATGTACCCACATGGCCATATACACGAGCCATACAGCGATGGTGGTCGCCGGCTGGACAGCGGGCAAGAAATGCGTTACATGGGGGGACGCCCATTAGTGCCGCTTTCACTTATGCGACCCTCCCACTAGTGCAGGCCAGACGGACGAACACGAAAAGTTTCACGTGTCACCCGGGTCCGGGTGTTATGCTGCCGTCCGTCCGTCGCGCGTGAAAACAAGTGAAAACGGCTTCTAAGCCGGATCCTATTCACCGAACAGCGTTCACATACCTTAGCTACACACAGACCTTAACTACAACGCAATCAAGTGATGAAGATGGGAGCGCAGAGGACGTGAGAGAGAGAAGGTCTGTACCCTCTGTTGTTGAGATCGCGGAATTGTTTGGAGAGCTGGAAGTTTTGGCGACTGAATGCCAAGTTTCAGGCGCTCTATCGTATCTGAGGTCGACAAAGCGCGCGTCTCTCACTGCAAAACACGACAGAGAACCAACGCGGAGCAGGCAGACGTTAATTACAGGGTACCGAGTGCATGGAAATAGATGTGACAACGTCACCTACTAATGCCATCTCCCAATAGTGCATGTTTTTGGGGCCTCGCACGGGGCGGCAATAATGGGTAGGGTTCCCTGTACTCTGGAAATCAGAAATCGCAATGAAATACGAAGAGCGGCCCTATCGGTTTGGCAAAATTTGGTGGCTAATGCCAGCATTTTCGATGGAAAATTCAGATCAGCACATGACTCATTCTTGCGCATTTAGCTATGCCATTTTTTTTTGCGTAAACCCTCTAATAGATTGGGTTTTTGTGGTAGAGTGACGTTCGAGGTTTCCGAATGAAAAAATCCCGATCGATTTCATTTCAGACTAAAGGTAGAGATGCTCTTAGAAATTTGACCACGGGCGCTTCCTGAAACTATTTTTGTATACTGTAGGCTTGCTTGCCTCACATGTAATACTGTATTGAGGCTATGAAATAGCCAGCGAATATTAAATTTGTGCCACGCGTTATTGTTTATACTTTCTTCCCCGTCTGCGACATTATTCCAGCAACCATGCGAAAAAAAGCACTCTATCCCCAGCAAATGTTGGCAATCACCCAGTCTTGCTGCGACAAATGTGTCGCGTTGGAATTGCAGAACAGCAGCAAAGAACAAAGAATGCGGCGCATACATTGCTGCTTGGAATCTTACACTAGCTGATAGCAAGCCCATTGCCCCTGTGATGTATTTTATCAATTGGATGGACGAGCTCATTCATCTACAATACAGAAAGAACCTCTTTCATAATTCCCAAAGTCGAAACGAGAGAAAGGAAGGAAATACCAGCAGCATGAAAGAAGTCGCGATACACATAAATTGTCAGCCAATGATTCTGCTAGAGCTCTCTATTGAAACCAAGTCACGCGACCATGCGTGTGAAGAATACAGTCAGCAGCAATGACTGTAGACGTCGCATTGACTCAAAGCTTTCCACGTTCCCAACCTCTTACAGTACCACAATGCCACAATGTCTTCAATGTGCAGCACCTTGCACGCATCACTAATTGATGAGCAAGTCACGTGAGCGAAAGAAACTGTTAAGCATTGCGCTCGCCTCGCTCAACAAACGGCGTCACCATGACGGTTTCTTACCCCCCCCCCCCCCCCCCCCCCGAGTGTGCTTTATCATGTCCATTTAGCCTGTGCATCTGATACACCATGGGTAGGATCTGTCCTCAAGAACTACTTTGAATTATGTGTCTCCCCTTCTTATTTTTTGTTCCTCATCCGCGCATGCTCTATTTTTGTACCAAACCCGCTGTGCTTCCCTGTTTCATTAGCATATTTAGTAGAGTCACACAGTCTCAATTGCCGACACTGGTCGACAGGGAACGTCGCTCCGAAATTCGCGTAAGTCGTGTAAGTCTTGAAATTCAATATAAATGAAACTTCGCCTTCTCAGCTGGTCCAAGCCCTTCTTCTCTCCTTGCATAACTTCTTCACAGTCTGCGCTACATCAATAAAAGTTGAGTGCACTTTTACCGTCCACAGCTATTTAACCTCGCCATATCGTGTACCTCTTTCTTCGTGCGCTCGAGACGGTATGCTCACAGAAAACCCATTCACCCTATTACCAGTCAGTGTTTCGACATGGAACATCCTCAAGTTTCTGCTCCTCGCCCTTGTCCTGGATATCCTAATCGCAGGGAGACTTCGCAACTTCTGGGCCAAATACAATGGGTTTCGTGCGACGAACGCAAAGAGAATCAGACTCGCGTCTGCCATGGGAACGAGGTTGGGGCCAACACAGGAAATCGATGGCAACAGCAAAGCGAGCAGAGCAGCTGCTTTTCTCATCACTGCAACTATCTTGACAGCATCTCTGCTGGTCGAATATGGTAGCAGTGAGGGAATGTCCGGAAGCAAAAGTCAATGCATCGCAGAGACACTGCATTCCTCTAAGCATCATTCAAGGCTCATGGTGGATCTACACGAGATGAGGTACAGGCATCGCGGTACCAACGCCGTCAGCTTGGGAGGTACAGTGACAGAGATTTTCGACATTCCAGTCGCTCCTGAAGGCGGAGCGCAAGGAAGGCCCGAAAGAATTTTGGCGACAAGGCAGAAGTTCATCGCCGAGTGCCCAGATGTTGATTTCGCAGTGGTTTACTTCAAGCAATGGGGAACAGAGGAGCAAGTACAAGTAGTGCGAGGAAGGAATAGAGACATAATACTGCAGAGACATAACACAATCGGCGGGGAAGATCAATGGGTGCATATTCGTAAGCTTCCGTTCGTCTGGGATGACATCTGTGACGGACAGAACGACGAGAAAGAGATTCCCGTGGTCGACGACATGTTTGTCCGTCTTCTCTGGAAATCGCTAGTCAAGTCCGCCGAAGGCTTCTCAGGGGTAGCAGCGTTACCATACCAAGATGCTGGGGAAAGCGACCGCACGACTCGGGCCACGTTGAGATTCGATTCAGAGAGCGAGTTGTTCAACGGACAACCACGGTTCGTGCGAGATGAAGAGGAGCTGCTAGTCTTCATGACGGAGCACATCGGGCGCACAGTCGGGCTCCAAGTGCGCGTGACGGTGCATGGGCTGCAGAAGATGGCGGAGGCAGCGGCGCACGGGCGGCCAGAAGCGTTCCCCTTGCGCGCTGCAGTGGACTTCACGCTGCTCACGCAGGACAAGGACTACAAGGTGTCCATGACGGGCGCGCGTGAGGTAACCAGTGTGATTGTGGACGCGCATGGGAAGTTTGCCGGCATCGTCGAAGTGTCCGGGGCGGCGTTCGTGTGCATGGTGGGTGATCCGTGGGCGGCGTGCGCGCAGCCGTTCAATGAGAGCGGGGTGGCGATCGGGATCGGGCAGCTGTCTCAGGCGAACATGACGTATTTGTCAATGTCCCCGGCTTCCACGGGCTTCAGCGAAGCGAACCTGACATCGAGCCGGCTGCGAGAGTCGCTATTCAACTACGTGCTGCTCAGCGGCATCGGGCCAGAGAGGCAGCTCGGGGTGGAGCCGAAGTACGGCGTGACGGGGGATCCGACGGGGCGTGGGTACCGATGGGGCGGCGAGAACGTGGTGATCCCTGTGCGGAGGGGAACATCAGAGTACGCCGAATGCACATCAGTGAAGTCGGCAGCGGCTGTGACGGGGGTGTTCCACCTGGGCGTGTGCGTGTTCGCAGCGCTGTACGCGGGCGTGCTCGCGGCGGGTTGGGCGGTGCGAAGGCACGCGAGGATCGACGTGCGAGGCATGCTGGGACGCGCGCAGGACGAGCTGGCGGGGGGCGCGGGAGGGCAGGGCGCGGTGCGGGAGGTGGGGGTGTACACGGCGGAGTGGGCCCGGGGGGTGAAGCTGTTGGGCACGCTGCCGGGCGGGGTGGAGGCGGAGCACGTGCTCGAGGGGGACGTGGTTTGGTGGGCCGGGGGTGGGAAAGTCGAGATGTCGGCGAACGGGCAGCAGGGGGAGATGAGCGGCGCGACTAAAGTTGGGTTTTGGACTAAGTGGCTAGCGGCGACTTAGAAAGCGGTGGAATGTGGAGTGGGGTTGAATGGATTGAGGGGAAGAGGAGGGAACGGGGATGCTCTGGTGAGCTGTTTATGGAACGGTGCGCAAGGTGGGGAGCGCGAGGGCTGTTGGAGGCGTCGGGGATTTAGCGTTCCGAGGAGGAGCCGGTACAGAATGGCGGAATGTAATATTATACGGGGAGGACGGGGAAGGTAAGAGCTCGGAAGAGCATGGTAGCGCCAGGCGTTATAAAGTAGGCGGGGTTGACGATGACGGCAGAGGAGGGGAGCGGATCAGAGCAAGTGGGCTGAGTTCCTGACATCAGGCCCTGTCAACAGAAGACAACGTCCAGATATTTCCGTCCTTGCTGGCATGCGGTCTCCCACCGCACTGTTGCGGCTGCTTGTTCTTGTTTACATATGATATTGTTACCCTCGGGTACAACAAACAGGCGGGTCGCGGCGCGTAATGTTACCCTTCTGCCTTGGGTAGTGCCTGCGCACCAGCACGTCTTGCTTCGTCCATCAATACCCTTCCCGCCCCCATCTAGCACTCTCACCCGCCGTCATCCGCCGCCGCGCTCCCCCTGCCAGAATAATAATACGCCACCTGGTGCCGCCCGGCCCCACCTACGCGCGTCGCCAAACACATGGTGTACGCGCCCATGTCAGCAAACCGTACCCAGTCCCCCTGCGCCAGCCCGCAAGGAAGCATGCACCTGTTCGCGATGGCGTCTCCTGCGGCCCGACTGGCTCCGCGCACCTCCCACTCCGCCAAGTCCCCTTGCACGTCCCCAGCAGCGCTTGCCTGAAACTCCTGGTCGAGCAGCCAAGCGTCGCGGAACGACCCATGCACGCCGTCCGCGACCACACACCACCGCGCCCCGTCGCGCCGGCCTGTCTGCACGACCTGCACGGCGAGCGTGTATGCCGTCGCGACGAAGTAGCGCCCGGGCTCCGCGATCACCTGTGTGTCCGCGTCGAAGAGCTCCTGCACGCCTTGCCGCACGCCGCTTGCGATGTCTGCGAACGCGGCCGCGCCGTTGGCCCCGTCGCGCCCGGGGAACCCGCCGCCGATGTCGAGCACGGAGAGCCGCGGCAGCCCCGCGTCGCGCGCGGCGTCGAACACGCGGCGCGCCGCGCCCAGCGCGCGCGTGTACGCGGCCGCGTCGCGGCAGCCGGAGCCGACGTGGAATGCCACGCCGACGAGCGTGGCATCGCTGCCGCGCACGGCGGCGAGGATGGCCGCCACTTCCGACGCAAGCGCGCCGAACTTGGAGGAGAGCGGGCACGCCGAGTCCGAGTCGTCCACGGCGATGCGGAGCAGGACGCGAGCCAGCGGGTGGTGGAGAGCGACCTTGTGCACCTCGTCCACTGCATCGACTGTCACGAGGTCGATGCCGTGCGAGCGCGCGTAGGACAGCTCCGAGGGCGCCTTGAACGGGTTGGCGAAGATCGTACGCGCGGAAAGGGGGGCGGGGACTAGCGTGGAGATGAGCGAGATCTCGTGCGAGGACGCCACGTCGAAGGAGACGTGAAGGCGAGCGAGGAAGGAGAGGAGCACGGCGTCCGAGTTGCACTTTACCGCGTAGTAGGGCGTGATGCCGGGGAGAAGCGTGCGGAAGGTGTGCACTTGCCGTGCGACGGTGGACAGGTCGCACAAGTAGAGCGCGGGGGGAAGGTAAGTGGATGAGGGGGGCCGGTGAGAGTGGAGAGGCTGCGAGTACGCGGCCGTCGCCGCCGCCGCCAGAGCGTAGGTGTCCGGGTATGTCATCTTGAGCGGAGGATGTGGAGTGGCGGTGCTCTAGCTACACTAGTGTGATGGTGGAGCGAAGGTACAGTAGCTGGGTTTTCAGAGCCGATGGGTTTCAAATCGTGCAGCGATCCCGACGTCTCCTAGGGACGTTCCCCCAACGCCGTCATCCCATGTCCGATCTGTTCTCACACCGATCGACCGATCAACGCACCTCCCTCTCGTGGGGGTTACCGTAAGTCTGGGGGTAAAGTCATCCATGCTTTACCATAGTGACAGCTCTTCACACTTTCAAATCGCATGGCAGAATTCTTTTGTGCTTGAAGGAAGAGTGAATCATGCGGCAATTTGTTTGGTGCGTGTTCATCATCATGGCCGCCAGACTTCATCAAATCCTTCAAGCCTTACTCTGTACTACCGTACCGTACATACGCACTTGCGCGATGAATCTGTGAGAATGCGACGCATTCTAAAACGTCAATGAGTCAGCCTATTGCTTGTCGGCTTCCGCTATGAGGTTTTGAAGACCTTCCGTTACCGCGTCCAAAAGCCCTCCGACCATGCGCCGGTCACGCGCTCCCCAAGCTCTTCGATGCTCCGTGTCAGTAATCTTTACTTCCATCAAATCGGCAAGCTCTGTGAGGTAACGCGACACATCTGTCACCGGGAAGTTCTTCTGACGCTCCTCGCTAAAGAAACCTTCATTGCGAAAAACGTCTTCTCCATCTTCTCCGCGGATTGAGAAAAAAGCGAGGTTGCGACAGTCTGCAACACTCCATCTGTGAAAAAAGGCAACAATCTCAGGTGGATTGCGACCTTTTCTCATGTCTTCTCTTCTTCTGTCCATGAAACAGCGCAGCTCATGCATGGTCCATTTGCTCGCCACAAATTCTGGGGAGAGAACGAATACTCCTACCATCGCATGCTTCATCCCCGCCATACGAGAGTCGGAGATCTGGTCGCCTGAGCGCGATCTTCCGCTGTCAAGAAAACTTTTAATTCTTCGCTGCTTAAGGTAATCATGCAACGGCTTCGCTGCCTTCTCCTTGTTAGCAGAGGCATGGCTTATGAACACAGTATATCGATGCGCAGTCTCAGAATCGATCTTGGTGGCCTCTCCTGAAGCATCCAGGTTGGCAAGACTTTTGGCAAGTTCATGAACGGATGTGGGTGATAGTGACGCATCCTTCTCCGAGACTGCTGGGTTTTCAAACCGAATTAGCGCCGTTGCATCAGAGTCTACTTTCAGCACAACTTGACTGCGGTCTCCCCAGTCTCCTAACCAAAAGTGAACCTTTGCATGCAATATTTCGATGTGCGGGCAACGGTCCATTCCTTGATCGTTCAGAAATTTCGCATCTTCTCCGCAAAGCTCGACGCAGATTGGCCTGCTGGTCAACAATTCTGTAACAGTAATCTTGAGGCTTGGAATTCCACCAGAGTTGACGAGTCGACCTTTGCTGGTCACCGCGCCCTGGCAGTCGCAGCGAGCACCAGCGTCAAGTTCTCTGATTTCTGCAACCGTGGCAAAGAACGGACCGAGACGATGAGGGGGTCGAGACAGAGTCAGGGAGAAGGGCACCTCAGATTCTTGCGTCTTGGCGAGTGGTTCCGATGGAGAGTCGGACGCAGACTCGCTTATTTTCGTGTACGAATTCCCATCACTTTGGAGTGGTATAAAAATAGGGGTTCCTTCGGCTTTGACATTGGCGACGTTTCCGGGGGTTTGGAATTCTTGTATTTGTTGGAGTGCTTGAGCCTGGAGTGCTTGAGCCTGCCTGAGGATTTGAGATGCTGGAGTCTGTCCGATAGTTTGAGGCACTTGGAATTCTCCTAATTCTCTTTTGACAGGTACTTGTCGCAGTTCCTCGACTTGTACGGGCATGAAAGTCTGATTGAGCAAACTTTCCCAAGGCTTAACGTCTTCTATTGTCGGAATCTCTTTGATACACTCTGCAGAGGTGATGTTAATTTCAAAGTGGTTGAAATCACAAAACCTAGAGTTCGCTCTGCGAACGTTTGCACAACAGCAATCGACTTCGTACGTGGCATCTAGACGAACAATTTCGTCAACAGGATCGGCAGCATCGCCGAAAGCTGTGAGGCGAATTCGGGCGGAATCATCCTCAAGTTCGAAACATGAAAGCGTACCAGGACCGTAGTTGTTTCTGTAGTGGTTCAGGGGGCGTTTCTTGACACAGCGAGCGCGAATGGTCCAGCTGTCCAGAGCGAAGTTGATAGCGGAAATGGGCGTCATGAAGGTTTAGGAATAGTTTACAATCAGAATGAGACTGGGATCTGATTGACGAGGGCGGGCAGACTGCAAAGTAAGGTGCGGAGGAGCGGGGAGTGAGGATGGCTACATGAGACCGGGTCGTTTTAAAGAGTTCTCCTTTCAGGTATACAAGGCTCTTTATTGTTGTAGAGGAAGAGTCGCCAGGCAAATTCGTACTGTATGTATTCGATGGGCGATCCAGTAGGATGAAAGCCACTGTCAGAAATGTGCTACATTCCCATAGGATCTCCTATCTTTTCTTGACTGAAGTCTTGGCCACAGTGTTGCAACGTGCACTGTGGCCAGCAACCATGTGCAACACTGTACAATCCTGATGACCAACTAGGTGACAAAGATGGACACCGCTCTGGTGTCAACAGAGAAGAGTGACATATTCAGGTGCATGAACGGGATGCAGGCCACCTCATGAGTGCCTCGTGGAGTTCTTGACGGGTCAGACAGCACAAGTGATCTGGATTGAAGCACCGCGTGTCTCTCCAACAACGAAGTGTCGTTCTATAGCTGTATATGAAGGACGTTGCAGGGCAGGTGTCATGCGTGGTGATTTTATTCAACTGGTCTGCCCCAAAGCTTGACGGGAAGGAGATGGATCCTCCTAAAGTACATGTAAGGTTTCCAAAACGGCTGTCAACACCTAACGTCCCCGCAGGGAGAGGGTAACACATGCACGCGTGGTCACCTCATTCCAACAGGACAGTGTCTATTGTCCATGCAGGCTCAAGAATACACACACGACAACCCTTCAGCTTTTCTTACCACAACCGCCACCAAGCCATCCTAAACCGCATGCGCCTCGGGCAACTACCGCTCGACTCTGTGGCTTCACGTAGGACGTCTCTTGCAACCCGGCAAGCCGCACACATCGCTGTGCCCCCGGCGCGTGCTCGCGCTTTAGCAGGCATGTCAGAGATCACACGACGCCATCGTCGCCCACTCGCTGAGGGGGGGGGGGGGGGGGGGGGGATTAAAC
>NW_005179208.1:0-8312 GCF_000350225.1 Chondrus crispus
AACGTTTTTGACCCTATCACTTTTTACAAAAAATAACACGTCGAGATTTGCTAGTCATGGTTCGCGAACCATGACCAGCAAATCTCGACTGTTCGCCCGAACACTTTCGTCATGGTGTGAAAAACGTTTCCCTTAGCTGGGCGCCCAATTAGGAGCAAACGGAGGGTTGCATAAACGAACGCGCACTCATGCGATTGCGAGGGTGACAGATAATCCGAATACTTGCGAATGCGGCGCCTGCAGCGATGGAGTTAGCAGGACATAGCGGAAGAGCAGTGCAGGCATTCAAGTGAAGAAGCGTCTATTTAATAAAGCATAACTAGAATTAGGCAGAGAAAAAAGTGATAAAGGACCCCAGAAATTAATGCTGACTCACTCGTACCATCTTCTTCTTTCTATCTGCTACGCCGTCGTTGTCAACTATCTATGTCCGAATAGCCTGCAATTGTTGACGCATACAGTATCTTCATTTTGAGTTTCGAGTACCAAAAACGGGGTTCGAAACTCATTTTGAGTTTCGAGTACCAAAAAAGGGGGTTCGAAACTCATAATGTGTTTGGACCCCCTGAAAAAAGGGACTCGAAACTCAAAATGAGAATTGTCTCGAAGTATGTGCATGGGGCGCTTCAGGGGAGGGGCAGGTACTGTACTGTGCGCATGTACAGTATCGCCATTTTGAGTTTCGAGTACCAAAAAAAGGGGCTCGAAACTCATTTTGAGTTTCGAGTACCAAAAAAAAGGGGTTCGAAACTCATAATGAGTTTCGAGTACCAAAAAAAAGGTACTCGAAACTCAAAATGAGAATTTTCTCGAAGTATGCGCAGGGGGGCCAGGGGGCGCTTCAGGGACGGGGCAGGTACTGTACTGTGCGCATGTACAGTATCGTCATTTTGAGTTTCGAGTACCAAAAAAAGGGGCTCGAAACTCATTTTGAGTTTCGAGTACCAAAAAAAGGGACTCGAAACTCATAATGAGTTTTGAGTACCAAAAAAAAGGGGCTCGAAACTCATAATGAGTTTCGAACCCCTGAAAAAAGGGACCCGAAACTCAAAATGAGTTTCGAATGATTTTCACTCACTTTTTTCAAGGGTTGGATCGGAAAATGAGCGTTCTGTGCAGATCTTCGCGCCAGAGCCTGAATATAATTCCGAATTTACCGGAATTTTGCACCCTTCACGACCTTTCTGTAGCGCGTAAGACCTATTGCAGAGCGACGTCCCGAGTGGAGAGCAGCTTGGATATTGGATTCTGGTGCTGATACCGTCTCAGTTTGAACTCAATTTTAGAAATCCTTCGAGCTTGCGACCTTTGGCAATTCCATTGTTTCGACTTGGGATTCCTTTACATCTCTGCGATCAAGCGTTCTCTACCTTGTTTCCTAATACATCCACACTTTCTCGGTTCTCTCCCTCTCCGTCAAATTTCTTCCATAGCCTAATTGGCATCTTCGATCTTCAGCTAGGATTGTCGCACACTGCGGCCGCTGTTCGCAATTTCCGACATGTCCCCCCGAAAATTGAAGAAGCGCAGCTCTTCTCCTCCGACAGCCGATGCGGAGGGGAAGAAAAGGATCCGTAGGTCGCCGAGGTCACGTAAGCCACCAATATCCAAATCTCCTCACCCGAATAAGAGCATTGTGATGATGTCCGCGGTGAGGCCACCTCAACACACAAAAATGCCCAGGAGATTGGACTTTGCAGAAGAAATCGGAGAAGGAACGGAAACCGATGGGAACACATCAAGTGAAGAAGCAGTCGAAATCCCGCTACCTCCTTTGAAGTCAATTCGAATCAATATTGACAAGGCGAGCAAGGACTACATGGGTGTGATAAAAAAGAAGACCCAAGGAAAGAAGACTCAAGGAAAGAAGACCCAAGGAAAGAAGACCCAAGGACAGAAGACCCAAGGACAGAAGACCCAAGGACAGAAGACCCAAGGACAGAAGACCCAAGGAAAGAAGACCCAAGGAAAGAAGACAAATACGAAGAATACCGCCATAAAAACCTCCGAAGAAGAGATAGACTTGATTTCTTCGGGCTCTTCGGTTGAGGTGATAGACGGGAACGACAAGTCCATCACTCCCGTCAGCGGCGATTCGAGGCCCCCCCAAAGAGATAATTCGAGTAGCAGTTCTGTCCTCTCGTTCAAAACTCTCAATGGACACAGTCAGTTTCTAACAAAAACTGACTGCGAAGAGATATTGAAGCAACCCCATGCTTTCATCTCTTCGGATGCTCTTTTGTGGTTCATGTCTTCGGTGGGGCTCAGCAAGTACGATCCGGCCAAGCATTATTTATTCGATATCATCCATCGCTCAAGTGCATACATGTGCGGCCAAGGTGGACCTTCCATGCCCCTAGGCTACTCTATGAGTCGGAAGACGGCAGAAGCAGTTCTCAAAAAGGATGTCGTTGTCTACGTGCCACTTCACTTTCGAGAGCACTTCTCCCTGGTCGTCATCGAGGGTCTTTCTCAATTTTTGTCATGCGTCGAGAGGGAGGCCTGTGAATGCTCGCCTCTGAAGGCTATCAAAGCTTGTCATTATGACAGCCTCGCTCTCTACACAACACATAAAATAGGCGTTGTGAAGAAAGCTGTGTCAAGGCTGGTTCAAGATTGTCTTCTTTCAATTGGACTCAATTCTTCCGAGTCGAATATCGAAGCGCACATTTCGATATCTCGCATCACAAAAAAGAAGGATCAGCCGTCCGGCCATGTGACTTGTGGACCATTTGTCGCACTATACTTCAGGCAACATCTGCACAACATTCCCTTGCAATCAAACAAGGAGGAGAGAAGAGAACTGCTGCTGGACATGCTACACAACCTTCAGCACGAAGTGGCGTTGAAATACGACTCCTTCCTCATACGCAAGGGTGTCTCAACGCCACAGCGGAGTCCGACTGCTGGGAAGCGCACACGGAAATGCTCGTTAGATTCCATAACAGACGAGCTTGATGAGAACTACTATCGCATCGAGCCCGACTCCGTTATAGAATCAAAGTCTCCCGCGGACCTTCTTCAGCTATGCAACCATTGGATTGATAGTTGCCTTTGGAACGCATGCGGGAAAGACAGGGAGAAAATTCCGATGCGCGAAGAATCTGAAAAAGCATTGTTGAAAACTAAGTTCAAGGTTCTTTATGCCGATAAGGTCAAAAAAGGCCCCAAGATTCGCCCAGGGCTCCGTAGAACTGTATTGTCGTTAAGCATGGGGGCAATACTGCAAGCCGTGGATTGCTGTTATGCTCTGCCGGGAGGAGATGCATCGGAGCACATATTCATTGCCATGCGAATCTATCCACAGTCGGAAGTTTGGTGTAGAGCATGTGACCTTCTCTTCAACGCCGGTTCTTGTTCGAAGATCACTATCGGCGAGGAGGGAGATTCTTCGAAAGCATCGCCGCTTCAAAAATATGTTCGTCAGCTCTTCTACATTTTTCAAGGAATTAGGAAGTCTTCCAAGCATACTTCGAAGAAGTTCAGCTCACGAAGCCGAGTCATCATGCAAGAGATAAGCGTCCACGTCGTCGCCATTGTGGAATACACTTTGCAATGCGTGGACCTTGTCGTCTCCGATTCGTCTATGTCTGCTTCCGAAAAAGACAAAGCACTGGCCATCCAGTTCGAAAACATCGGCTTCGTCGAATTAGAGCATGCGCCGCATCGTAGTTCAGGCCGTTTTGTTCAAAACTCCGAATTTGTATCAGAAGAAACATTCCGGAAGGCCACATTCATGCGAATGAGATCTTCATTGGAACTCGGCGTGAGAATCATGAACGCTTCGGCCTCGCGTGTGGCTCAAGGATACAAGAAAGATACCGCAAGGGCTGTGCAAACGCCAAAAAACACCGTCGTGCCCTCACCCTTCCTTCTTCGAGAAATACCGCATGCGGTATTTGCCGAAACCCTTTCTGCTATCGAAGACCGAATGCAGTCTGTTCTTGGTTGTGCAGTTGGTAGTGCCACTCTGAAAGGCGTACAGAAGCTTTTTTCTTTCTCCAATCAATGCTTTGCTGCATCTCACGGATTAGCGCCCCCTGAGGAGATTAAATTGGCCTCTTTAAAGGATCTTGATCATGAGCCCGAACAGAAAGAGGCCATTGTTCTGGAAACGCCAAACAAAGATGAAGCATTGAAGAGAATCGAAATTGATCTTAAAGAAGACTTCCGAACTCAAGTTCGGCAGAAGACGAATGAAGACAGAAGAACTCAAGTTCCGGAGAAATTGAATGAAGGCCTGGCATCATCGAAATCGTTCAGTCCGGAACTGTCGGTGACGATTAGTGACTCTGCTCACACTATGGTGAGGCACCATGAAACGTTTTCACCAAATGATGTGATATATGTACCATGCGTCTTTGAACTCCTGTTCAGTGTGCTGCATTTCCGCCACCCAGAAGCAAGAAGGTGCAAAACGGCGTGTTCAAGAAGGAACCACCTAGTTTTCTCGGGAGCCTTTAATTCCTTCTTGCAGTGGAAACAGCACGGTTGGATGACCTCAAACATGTCGAAATCAGACGTTTTCAGACTCGAACGTTTGCGAGATGCAATTGTTCTTGGAAGTATGAGAATTGCGTCTATTCCTAATGTCGCGTGTATTGAGGTGGTGAATATTCCGAAAAGAAGAAAGGATGCCACGTTTCCGTTTCAGTACAGTTCCATCGGCCAGACAGTTACGAACAATTCTGGGAGAGCAGTCCGCTGGGCTGGGAACGTGCTGGACATCCGTAAAAGCCCACAATCGTACTCGTACCCAACCTGGAAAACTTCTTCTTCACTTGCAATCGGGGAGATATGCTTTCCAACTGACGGAAGGGATGGCAAGCTTTCAACTTCGAACCTGATAGAAGTGGAGGTGTCGTACAAATTGGTATGGAGCCCTAGTGGAAAGCGAGTCCCTAAAGATTCCAGAGGACGTGCTTTTGACTTCATGGAACTAGACTTCGTGGCTCTTTCGCATCTTGACAAGGGTGCAACCGAAACGCGTTTCGGGATACTGTTGGAAAACCCCACGCATGTTCAGCAAAACGCAGAAACTCGAATGGTTCGAGTTGCCATCCTAAACAACGAAGAAGGTGGTTTGCGATTCGGGGTTTTCCATAATTTACTCTCTTTCTCGAAGAATAGGGACATGGAAAACAGGCTTTTCATCCAAAAACTTGGAACCGAAAGCATCCGTCAATACTCGAAATCGTTCATTGCAATATGGAAGGGTTTTTTCAAATTGGATCGCTTCAAGATTCTTGGATTGTCGGACCCGTCTTCTCTCGTTTGCTCGTATACGCAGAGATTCTGGGACATGGTTTCGATTGTTCAGTGGCGCTTGGTGCAGGAAAATGCAAATAAGCATTGATTAACCATACGGAAAGCATTACATCAAACCAGCGTTCAACATCGACCCGTTTTGTCAGTCGACCCTTGTGCTGTTGCCAAAACAGTTCTCCGGTTTGCCCGTGAGTCGATTTTTAAAGTCCTCCGGGCTATGAAAACCACAGTCAACGACAGTCAGCTCCAGTTTCTTGTGTCGTGGTGTTCTCATGTCACAGCATACCATCTTCTTTCCCAGAGCGCACAAAGGTGGTGGTGCGATATTGGCAACTCGACTGGTCCAGGGAGAAAGGGAGACGTGAACTTTTCATCATCGATGTTTTTCTGCCAAGGCCCGCCCGGTACTGGCAAGTCTCACGTCGTCACGATTCCTGTCTGGGCCACAACTCGAAAATCTCTCGGTTCTTTGTTAATTCCTGGTTCTGGAGATGAGAGGAATCGGCATTCTAGTGTTTCTGATCTCCTAACTGGAAGGGCCTTGGTTTTGACAGTTACAAACGCCGCGATCGATGATCTTCTGATGAAGTACTTCACGGCAGGCGGCAATGACATTGATTCTGAGTACTCGCCCTTGCGTCTGGGTTCCATGAGTACAGAAGAGGCAGCTCAGCAGTTCCAGATACACAAACTATCTCAATCCGAAAAATTGGGACCGGACGCTATCATCAACGAGAGAAAAGCAACCTTTAGCACTCTTGGGTCAGCAATGTCGTTTGACTGGAATCAAAACATTCATGGTTTTGATCTCATTGTTATTGATGAGGCTGCTTACGCGTGTGAAACGGAAACAACTGCGGTACTCTGCCGGGTTCTCGAAAACGTTGGAGAACCGGTGCTTGGTACCTCTGTGGTCTTGGTTGGCGATCAAGCTCAGCTTCCGCCATACGACGATAAGACGTTTCATATCTGGACGAGACACAGAGCTAGTACTCCTCACTTCTTTTCCAAGGCGATGTCTGTGATGACAATGAAACCCTCGTTTCCTCCAGAAACGAGGGCACAGCATGTAGCTATGTGGGAGCAGACACCACGTGTCATGTTCCAGTTTCAGAAGCAGATGAGAAGTGCGCCATCTATCGGACGGTATGTCAGCGACAACTTCTACGCTGGGAAAATATTGAATGGACCACGGTTACCGCAAAGGTATTGGGCAACTGAGAATTGTATGGAGACTATTTCTTCCGACCGCTTTCCGTTGCGGGTAGTGAACTTCGTGAACACGAAGCAATGCCATGCCTTGAATGCCACAAACAATGAGGTACATGATCCAAGAGGCGGTTATAGGAATGAATACGAGTGTCATGTCATCATTGAAATGCTGAAAGAATGGCAGTCGGCATCCCCATCAAGTAAGATGTCGATTGGAATTCTCACTCCGTATATTTCTCAGAAAAACTTTCTGACACAGGCTCTGGAAAAATCAAACCTTCGCAATGCGTCGGTATTGACATTCGCATCGGCCCAAGGAAAAGAGTTTGATGTTGTTTTCCTTTCATTAGTGAGAACATACGTTGAGCACAGTGGTGCCGGAAACAAGCCTACACAATTGACTTTTCTAAACGACAAGCACTCCGCGTGTGTGGCAATTTCACGCGCAAGAGAAGTGCTGATCGTTTTAGGAAAGCTTCAGAAAATTGCTGTTGGGAGTCCCCTTTGGAAAAAGTACCTGACAAGTCACCGGCATTTCCCTCAATCTGATGATTCTGACGTCAAAGATTTCTTGTACCTTGAACCACAAATGAAGAGTCGCAGACGGGAAGAGGTATTGACGCTAGCTGTAGAGACCGAACCTTCTTTCTAACTAAACATACATCTGACTTATTGAAACATATCTTGCGTTTCAAAGCAAAAAAACATGGGTTCCCAACGCATATTTAGTGTACTGTTCTACGGGCCCCAGCACACTCCCAAGCACACACTAAGGGCATTCCCAACATGAGAATCGCCCGCACCATTTTGAGGCTGCGAAACGCAATATTAACCTACAGCACACGCGAAAATTGCAAATCCTGCTGCGCCCTTGGAGCACACCTGGGCATGCTGCGAGGTCAATTCTCATTTTGAGTTTCGCGTCCCTTCGTGGCGTTCGAAACTCCAAAACTCATTCTGAGTTTCGAATCACTTGTTTTGGGGGTTTCAAGCTCATTTTGAGTTTCGAGTCCCTTTTTTTGGTACTCGAAACTCAAAATGGCAATACTGTACATGAGCACAGTACAGTACCTGCCCCGTCCCTGAAGCGCCCCCTGGCCCCCCTGTGCATACTTCAAGAAAATTCTCATTTTGAGTTTTGAGTACCTTTTTTCGGGGGTTCGAAACTCATTATGAGTTTCGAGTCCCTTTTTTTTGGTACTCGAAACTCATTATGAGTTTCGAACCCCTTTTTTTTGGTACTCGAAACTCAAAATGAGTTTCGAGCCCCTTTTTTTGGTACTCGAAACTCAAAATGGCGATACTGTACATGCGCACAGTACAGTACCTGCCCCTCCCCTGAAGCGCCCCATGCACATACTTCGAGACAATTCTCATTTTGAGTTTCGAGTACCTTTTTTTTGGTACTCGAAACTCATTATGAGTTTCGAACCCCTTTTTTTTGGTACTCGAAACTCAAAATGAGTTTCGAGCCCCTTTTTTTTGGTACTCGAAACTCAAAATGGCGATACTGTACATGCGCACAGTACAGTACCTGCCCCGTCCCTGAAGCGCCCCCTGGCCCCCCTGTGCATACTTCGAGAAAATTCTCATTTTGAGTTTTGAGTACCTTTTTTCGGGGGTTCGAAACTCATTATGAGTTTCGAGTCCCTTTTTTTTGGTACTCGAAACTCATTATGAGTTTCGAACCCCTTTTTTTTGGTACTCGAAACTCAAAATGAGTTTCGAGCCCCTTTTTTTGGTACTCGAAACTCAAAATGGCGATACTGTACATGCGCACAGTACAGTACCTGCCCCGTCCCTGAAGCGCCCCCCGGGCCCCCTGTGCATAC
>NW_005179208.1:8388-16967 GCF_000350225.1 Chondrus crispus
TTTGGATTTTTCCGGCATGGTCATCAATCCAGCGGTAGCTTCGATCTGGACAATTTTGAAGCTGTTAACCTTTTCGAGCCCGAGCTATAACTCTTGCTTACTCTTAACTCTTGACTGTAGAATATACAATTCCTGTACTCGCTTGTAACGTTACTTTTTTGTGGTTCTTCGTCGAGTGTAGCCTTTTCATTGAGACCATTTTAGTGTGGTGTTTGTTTACCAAAACTGTGTAGAGTCAGAGAAGATTTGTACGTCAATCCCTATCTTCAGAAAAGTATAGTCTCACTGATTTGTAAAGTCGCATTTTGCAGATCGAACAGGATGAGCAGTACCAATTACGCAACAGTGGATGAGCTAGAGGAAGTCATTGATCTAACTCATCCACAGACGTCCCAAAGTGAAGACCAGAGAGTCTCCTCTTTCCCTTCTGATGTTGGAACTCCTATACTGACATCGTCATGTCATGATAAGTCACAAATTACTTCGTTCATGGACGTGAAGGAGACCAAGTGGCTCCCAAAGACTTCTGTTATTGGGATTATGAGAGAGTCTGCGTCTGTCATGTACCATGTTTGTTCAAGAATGATGGCAGAGAGCCTGCAATCTCATAATTCTCTCGTTATTTCCATGCTTGAAACAAGTGAAGATGGCGTTCTGCATGTAATCCGCGGTCAGACAAGCAGTCAGGTTTTAAATCAATTGGTTTATCGCTTCAAGGCTAACGGAAATTGGGATGGGCGCGTTCCATTTCTGGAAAGCAGCGAAATCATGCAGAAGCGGAGATACAAGTGCCTCGGAGTGAAGCATTGTGCGCTGGTACCATCTTCATTTAGCGGGAGAAACCATGGAAATAGTGAAACGTTTGAGCAGCTTCTTTCCGAACAGAGGGAGAGGAAGGATGGTAGCGCTTCTGCGAAGCATACCGCTAAGCGTTTGGCAAGGACTTTGTTTTTGTCGGTACAAAAAAAGTCAACAGTGCGGGTGGGTATTGTCAATACATCAGGACTCCAACTGCATCACAAGGAGCTCCAGGGGTAGTGCAAAAATGTCGAGGAGTCCCTAAATTAAGGAAAAACAGATCCACTGGAGAATATTTCCTTGGTTGTTCTGGTTTTCGAAAGGGAGATGGGGATAAACGGTCTAGCATCGAAGGTTGGGCGTCGCCGAAGCACTCATCTCAATCTCTACATGCGTTGACAGATGAGGCTCTGGTTGAATTGCAAGAGATGTTACATAGCGGGAGAGTCGCAGACTGCAGCAAAGAGGACTGTATGTTCTTCCTCAGCAAGGGAAAGAGAACTGCTCAATGTCCGGATCACGGAACATCTCTTATCGAGACTGGGGCTTGCCCTGTAAAATTAATCCTCATGCAACCGGTCGGTCAGGTGTCGTGCCATACCGCGGTCTACAAAAGAGGTGATATATTGCGAGGACTGCCTGGAGAACAAAACACAATTTGTTTTGCCTACTTTCAAGGAATACACAACCATCCCCCGCCACCCTCGCCTGTATCCTCTTTCGCGAAAGATACTCTTATTGTTGAAGAAGCTTGCAAGTCGAGAGGAGCCCCTGCAGCCCACATCAAATTGGAGGTTCAGAAGAAACTATTGCATAGCTTTGGAGCTAGAGGTTTCGGGGTTTCTGTAAGTGACCACAGAATTTACGATATCTGCACGGCAATGCAATCTGGCGCAAAAGAAAGAGAAAGCATTGGAACTATGTTTGAAATGGCAGCGGATGAGAGAAACGAATATGTGAGAGAAGCCAGAACTGTGGAAAAAGGAGGAGCGGTGGTTCTTTTAGCAACTAATTCAATGATCGCAAAAGGAGCGACGTCATCTAGCTTTGCCGGAGATGCGACCTTCAAGACATTGGAAAATGACGTTTCTATGGTGAAGGTTGTCATGTCGACAAAAGAAAGTTTCAAGCCATTTCGATTGTCGGCTAAAGTTTCGTGGTATTTATACAATGTTGTAGCACAAGCTCATCCCGGCCTATCAGGAACGAAGGGAATTGTCGTCGCCAGATTCATGATGAACCGACTTACGCGTGATTCGTACTGTATGGGATGGAAACTGTTCCTGGATCACATGCAGACACACTGGAGAAGAGCTGTGAGTGCGCCGCAAAGTTAATGCTTAATACGCGTACCATACGTGTTCAATGTAGACCAATGCGGGATCCGGTGCATCGAAATCAGGTCAATAACTACTGACTTCGATGCCGCCGAAATAGAAGGAATTGCCCTGGCCCTTCAATCGACAATCGGAGGTTCAGCACGTATGCATGTGGAAAACATCATGATTGGTTGTACTGTTCATTTTGACAGGGATGCAAGGCGACGAGCGGCCCGACTACCGGTGAATATCAGAGATGTGTTCTATAGAACGATGATGAAAATGCGCAACTGCAGAAGCGTTATGGAGGCAAACGAGGCTCTGGACTACATGAGATCGCTGGACAGGTCTTGGGCAGATTGGGTACTAAAATACCCCTTCAAGACGTTGGCAATTACAGCGTTTTCAAATATGGCTGATCAAAATTTCCGCACTGGATTTCAGGACACAAACATCGTTGAGAGCCAAAATAGGAGAGGACATCACATCTGTGGCGTGCAGATTAATCCAGCCATTGCCGCCAAACGACTCGAAGATCTCGACAACATTTCAGTCGAGGAATCGCTTGGATTGGATAGCGGGGTTGGCGCGTACAACATCCTTCGCAAGCGACAGCGGTTTGACTCTTTGGTTGCCCCATCTGGATCGAAATCTCCGCAGAAAAAACAGAAGAGATCCAAGTTTCTTGGTAATATCCCAGGCAGTTCCGAAAGAAAAATTAAAGCCTCCGTATCTCGTTCAGACACGAAGCATAAAAGTCGGAACACAATGAAGGGAGACTTGTTGGAAATGAAAATGATTCAGAAGAATGTAGCTGAGGCAATGAACGAAATTGTCGAAGAAGCTTCAGCTGTACAGATGGAAAAGCTTACCGATCTGACAATGAAAGTTGAAAATGCGTTATCAGCATTTGATGCCCGAATTGAGATTCTGAGTTGCCTGAAGGAAGTAACACAGGATCTTCTCCTGCGCAAAGTTATCTCGACGTTGTTCTTGAAAATTAAAACGAGTGGGGACGATATCAAGAATGCTCAAGGCTTGGAAAAGAATGATTCTGCCGTAAACTGTATTGATGTTGATGCTTCTGATAGAGATCTCTGAGTAGGCACGAAAGTAAAATGGTATCGAGACTTATGTGTTGAAGCTATCTGTGCTATCCTATTGAGTCCCATATTTCTTCTGAAGATCACCCAGCGACCTACGGACTTTGAAAAAGCGTATAGTCCTGTTAAAAGACTGACTAAACTACCACTTCGAGTATGGAACGCCCTGTTTCATGGCTCCTATACTCATGAATTGAGTAAGCCACCTGTTTTCAGGGTCGATGTTTGCATTTGTCCTTTGCTGAGGTGGTTAATGTTAAGTGAGCAGCAGGCAAATGTTAACTTGTTTACGGAATATGTAGTGTCAACCTCATTTTGAATATTGAATACCTTTTCTTGGGGGTTCGAAACTCATTATGAGTTTCGAACCCCTTTTTTTGGTATTCGAAACTCATAATGAGTTTCAAATACCTTTTTGTGGGGGTTCGAAACTCATAATGAGTTTTGGGTCCCTTTTCGGCCTCCCAAATCTCATAATGAGTTTTGGGTCCTTTTTGGAGTTTCAATACACATGAAGAGAGCACAGTATGTATGTCGCCACGATCAAGCGTGTTTGCCATAGAAAAACACTCACTATCTTGAAGTCGCATTAAGTATATTAAAGTTTGCAGGATGTGGCCTTCTCATTTGCGCTTTATTACTAAGTAATTTAATCTCATTAGCGCAGCGTAATCCGTGACAGCTTCACCAATGGTAGAGAACTGGACTTTACAGATCGAACTCATGAGAATTGTTAAAACTTCATCTTTTTGTATGATTTACCAAGATTGTATCGATTTTTCACTACCGAAAACAGTCCAGTTTATATCATCCAGAAGATCAAGTGCGGTACATAGGTAATATAGAGTGTCCATGCGCATGCAGCAGTGGAAATGGTATTCTCATATTGATTTGCCCAGTAGCGGGAACATGTTTACTAGAAAATTAGACGGGTGGTCAATGTTTACCCAGTGGCAAGTAAATGTTTACTAGAAAATTGGACGGTTGGTCAATGTTTACCCAGTGGCAAGTAAATGTTTACTTGTTGATCGGGGGTCAATTTTTACCCCGTGGAAAGTAAATGTTTACTTGTTGACGGATATTTGGACTGGACAGGCGGAGTGCTGTGATAGGTTGCAATACTTTGAGTTTTTCAAGAAATTCAATGGCTTCTTTTGCCCCTACTGTAATTGAGTTTATTGAGAATTGTATTTAAATCACGGTGCATATCGCGTATGATAAAAAACTTTATTTACAACCAGGGAGAACCCGGATTGCAAGGGGGAGGTTAACAGAAGGATGGATCTGTTGATCGAGAGTTGACATGAGGAGCACTGTGAGGGTGTCTTAAGTTAAGACACACCGTCACAGTGCTCCTGCAAAAACCAGACTGTTAAGACTGTTAAGACTCTTAACAGGCTGGTTTTTGCTTTGCCTTGCCCGGTTTTGCCAGGAATACTTTTAAATTCTTAACAAATACCGTCTGCTTCGTAAGCCGTTGCTTTTCTTAAACTCAAAAATTAAAACATAAGAGCCAATCATAGCACGCCAAATCACCACTTTGGGCAAAGCAAAGCAAACTGCAGAAAAACGGGGCATGTTAAGACACACCCTCAGGGTGTGTCTTAACCAGTTGGTCTTAACATGCCCCGTTTTATGAGAGGGTGTAATGTGACGATATGTACAGATCGGGATCAGGGAAGCGGGACCGGCTAAGCAGGATCGGGGGAGCAGGATCAGGGGAGCGGGATCAGGGGAGCGGGATCAGGGGAAGCGGGATGTGACGTCGGTGTCGGCGAGCTCACCGTTTTGTCGCTGGCGACACCCGGAGATGGCCTTCTCTCACCGTGGCATACGGTGGCATACGTATCAAACACCCGCCGTCTACTCGAACTGCCGCCTGCACTTCCCCTTCAACCTCTTCGTCGCCCCGACCTTCCCAACCAAACCCACATCCAGCCCTCACCATGAGCAAGAAGGAGAAGAGCCCGCTGCTCTACTTCTACGGCGTGGAGTGCGCGCACTGCGACCTGATGGACCCGCTGATGAAGCAGCTGGAGGACGAGACGGGCATGACGCTGCGCAAGTTCGAGGTGTGGTACAACGACGACAACCTGCGCCTGCTGCAGCGCCTGGACAGGGACGGCGTGTGCAACGGCGTCCCGTTCTTCTACTCCAAGATCAAGCGCGACTGGATCTGCGGTGCCACCATCTACCCCAACTTCAAGGCCTGGGCCCTCGGCAAGCCGCACGAGCGCTTCCTCTCCCCGCCCGCGGAGGAGGGCGAGGTCATGGGCCAGTTCAAGGGCGTCTTCGATCGCATCAAGAGCACCGGCTTCGACGCTATTCGCAAGAGAATGGAGGCCGGCAAGAGACTCGCCGGCGATGATAACACCACCCCCGCTACCGCCCCGAAGAAGGGCGCCTTTGCGTTTTATGGCGGCGTGTTACAGCCCATGGGAAGACCGCAAACTTGTCCCAGACGTTAACACATCCCCACATCGCACATCCACCCGCCCACATCCGCCCACATCCGCCCACATCCGCCCACATCCGCCCGCATTCGCCCACATCCGCCCACACACACACACACACACTCACACACGCATACGCACACACAGATACACCACGATCATCATCACTTTTGACTTTCCGCTCGTGGACAACTTACAGGTCGACACCTATGTAAACACTTGGTCTCACTCAAGTAGTCGGGGTAACGATTTTACAGCCTCGCGTACTACGGTAGTAAGGTTTTATACTGCTGTGCTACCTCCAAAAAAACATAATTAGTAGTCCAATTTAGTTGTCCTCCTCCGCCTCGCGGATCGCATCATAGTCAAACGCCACAAACTTGTTCCCGCTCCCGTGCAGGTTGTAGAACTTGTTCTGGAATTCCACCCAGTGCAGACGCAGCGCGTGCAGGAACGCGCTCAGCGACTCCATGAACATCAGCACCCCGATCGTCAGCCCCACCCACATGAAGAACCCGACAATCATCAGCACCGAGCTCCCGGACTCGATCGACAAGTACAACAGCTTCTCGAGGAACACGTCCGATAGCTCCGCGTGCGCGAGCGACAGAGCCCACAGCCGTAGGTAACTCGCCGTGTTGCTCACCGCCCCGAGCACAAACTCGATCGTGTGGATCATCTGATTCACAAACGTGTTTGCGAAATCAAACTCTTCCTCCTCTTCCTCCTCCGCTTCGGCTTCTCCTTTGCCGCCCATTCCGCCGCTCATCGCCGACACTTCGCCTCCACTGTTCGACGACAGCAGCTCAGCCGTCTCGCCTTCGTCCACCAGCGGTCTGTACGCGTCCTTTTTCTTCGCGTCGTACCTGGCCTTGAGGATAAGCGGTTTGGGGAGCAGCATCCATGGCACAGCAACGGCCGCAAGCAGAAGCAGCACTACTTGCACTTCCTTCTGGAACGGATACAGTCTCCCTTCCTCCGGAAGACTCCCGGGAGCCATGAACATGCCGATCAGCACCGTCTTCAGATCCGGCGCGAGACAATTGGGATCCGCTCGGCACGCGGGTGAGTCCCAGTCGATGCTCCATTTCAGCAAAATGAGGATAACCAAATACCCGAAAGTGGCATTCATGAAGATCATCTGCGGCACAAACACATGCCACACATCCACCTGGCTGTTGTACTGCTTGGCGTTGAGGTACGACATGCAGATACCCATCACCATCTGACACACGCCCAGCACGATCGACAATTTCATCTTGTACGAATTGAAGAACAGCAACCCGTTAGCGCTCCCTTTCCAGACGGGATCGAAGCCGAACGGATACGGCGAAACCGGGTTCTTCACAGCGGAAGGCACTTCACAGTTGTCAATACCGCAAGCCATCACCGACTCCTCCGTAAACTTCCACCGCGAACCGAAAAGATCCAGCGGCACGGCGAAAAACTCATTGTACAGAAAGCCGGTAAAGATGGAGAACAGACCCATCAACAACAACATGTACCTTCCATCATAGCACGTCTGCATAAACTCTCCCAACTTTCTCCTCACCATCCTCTTCTCATTGAGGACGACCCAGGCGGCAAACGCAAACATGAGGAAGCCGTGGCCGATATCACCAAACATGACGGCGAACAAGAACGGAAACGTGATGACGGCAAACGGGGCCGGGTTGACCTCCTTATATTCTGCGACACCATACGACTCGACGATGCCCTGAAAGACGGTGGTAAAGCGGTTGAGCTTAAAGTATGTTGGCGGGGTTTCCCTGCCGACAGGGCGCTCCTCCAAAATGGAGTGCACCTGGGCATGCGAGCGGTGCCTGCCCTTGTTGAGCGCGGTCCTGACGCTATCCAATGCAGACGTCGGGGCCCAGACCTCGGCGATAAACAGAGCGTTACTAGTATCATAGTTGAGCATGTTCAAGGTATAAAAGACGGCCTTCTCGCGCCTGACCTTCTCATCCCAGAGGGGCAATTCCGCGGCGATCTCATGCAGCGTGGCGCTCCTCTGCACGGTGGTAGTATTAATGACGGTGTCCAAATCGGCGAGGCGCTCCAGACACTGCTGGTACGCTGTGCTTTGGGCCACAAAGTCCTCGGGAAAGTTGTACAAATTGGCGGCAAAGGCCTGGCAGATCTTGGCGACCTTGCTTTTCACCTCACTGCCGGAGAAGAAGACCATGAAGGCGCTCTTCTCCACGCTTTCCCCCGACGCAGGGTCGACCAAGGGCTCGGGGATCTCCGCGAACCTGACAAGGCAATTGCCGCGCGTGGCGCGAAACAAGACGCGCTCAAACACAGGGACCTTGAGCTTCTCCACGACGCCCGCGTAATAGGCCAGGCTGGTGCCACTCGGGTGTCTCGCCGAGGCTAGGCGCGGGGCTTCGTCGATGAGCGGCGGGGAGTGTTCCCTTTCGGCTGCGTGGGTACCGTACACGGGCCCTGTGGCCTCCATGGAGGGGTCTGACATGGCGAGGGATCCGTACGAGGCCTGCTGCAAGCGCGGGGCGGCCGAGAAGAAGGCGGCGCCCTTGTCCAGGACGTAGCGGAGCTCGACGAGCTCGTTGCGCTGGAGCGTGAGCGAGGTGGCGTGGGCGTTCATCTGCAGCAGGGCCTGCTCGTGGCGGGCCAGGGCGGCGTCCAGGTCGTCCAGGCGCAGCGCGGCCGCGCGGGCGTCGAAGTGCGGCGGCACCTCCAGCGAGTCCGGCGGCGGCACCGACGCGTCCGCGGCGATCTGCGCGTGCAGGAAGCGCAGGCGGCGCTGCATGTCGTCGCACAGACGCACGTTCGCGGAGAACGAGCGCTGGAACGCAGACTGCTCCGGGTTGAGGTCGTTGAACTGCACGAGCGCGAGCTTGCCCAGCTCGTCGATGGTGGCGTGCGCGGCGCCACGCTCGAAGTAG
>NW_005179208.1:17500-19733 GCF_000350225.1 Chondrus crispus
CTTCACCCAGCCGCGTTCCACACGCACACGGCCTCGTCAGCCCCGCCGCTGGCGAGCACGGCGCCCTCGCGCGAGTAGTCCATGCTCAGGACGCGCCCGGCGTGCCCGCGCAGCCGCGTCACGCGCGTCCCCATCCCCACGTCCCACACCTCCACGGCGCGACCGTCCCCGCCGCACGCCACCGTCTTGCCGTCCGGAGAGAAGGCCAGCGCGTGCACCGTCCCGCCCTGCGGCCCGAACACACGCGCGCACCGCCCGTCACGCATGTCCCACAGACGCGCCGTCCGGTCCGACGACCCCGTCCCCACGTAGTTGCAGTTCGGGTGCCACCGCACCGCGTCCACGTCCGCCAGATGCCCCGCGAAGATCCGCACCGGCGAGATCCGCTCCGTGCACCACGCCCGCGCCGTCCGGTCGTACCCGCCGCTCGCAAAGTAGTGGTCCACCCCCGAGAACTCCACGCTCCATACCGGGTAGTTGTGCCCGCGGTACGCAACCACGTTCGACTTGAGCCCTGCGCTCCACAGCCGCACCGTCCCGTCCCCGGACCCACTCAGGATGAACCGCCCGCACTTGCTCCAGTCCACCGAGTACACAGCACCAGAGTGCCCGACGAGTCGCGCCGCACGCCCGCCCAGCCCGCCCGCCCCGCTCTCGGCTGTCCCCGTCCCCTTGGCGTCCCACATCCGCACCGTAGAATCCCCAAACCCGGCCACCACTTGCGACCCGTCCTCGGAGATCCCCGAGCAGTTCAGCTCGTCCTCCTTCGTGTTGGTAAACGTGTAGCACAGGATCGCCAGCTCGCTCTTGGCGCTCTCCGTGTCCCATGCCAGCTGCTCCAGCTTGGCTCGGTTCTTCCGGTCCCCGGCCGTCTCCAACCCGGCTGCACCTTGCCGATACTTTTTCAGCGGGATCCGTGACTCGCTGATCGTCCCGTCTTCCCGCGTCCGTGGCCGCTCCTCATCGTCCCCGCCCGCGTCCTTCTTCGACGTCTCCCCTTTCGTCTTGTTCTCGCCCCCCGCCTTCCCCTTCTCCGCACCCGCCTTCCCTTTTCCTTTGCCCTTTGCCGCCGTCTCTACTTCATCGGCGATCATATAGTGCTCGGGCCGAAGCCTCCCCCACAGCACCTCTTTCTCCAGCAGGCCCTTCCTCTCGGCGGCCGGGATGAATCCTTGCTTCTCCCCCGTGTTCTCTAGCAAAAGCCCGCCTGCACTCCCACCAGCCCCACCCCCACCCCCACTAGCCCCACCCCTTCCCGACACCGCCGGCGCATTCTCAGCGATCTTGCATCTCGTGTTCAGGATCCGCAGCAGAACGCTCCTCCTCGGATCATCCGCCAGAAACGATATCACGAGCTCATACGCATAGCTAGACAAGTGGATCTCGTATCGGTGGTGCAAAAACAGTTTGGCCGTCGCGTTCTCCTCAAGATGTTGCGTCGACGAAATTCCCGACAGCGCGATAATCTCTTCCCGCCGGCCGGACGCCCCGTCAGGCCCTCCCCCTTCGCTAAACTCGGCTGAGCATCGTTTCAAAAACGCGTGGGCCTCCTTCCAATGCTCCCTCCTCACGATCTCCAAGAAGCAGTGCACCAACATCGGATACAAGACGCTATGCAACTCCGCCTTGTAAATATCCAAGCTATTATCCACCCAATCCCTCAGTTCGCAATAACTTTCCGCAAACCGTCGCGCATCATTGTCCGCAAGCTCCGACGGGCGGCTGAGCATCATGAGCAAGTTCTTGAGATCATCGTCGACGACCGCCTCCTCCACGGCCCACTCCTTCCTCTGCGCCAGCGCCGCGTTAATGCCCATGCCACCAAGGTCGTGCTTGAGCAGGGCCTCGACGGCCTTGCTATGTCCGCGCTTCTTCAGGTAGTCCAGCACGATCTTGTCGGCGACGCGGTGCTGCCCCTTCTCCTTCTCGTCGCGGTCGTCGACCATCACCACGTCCGCGCGCGCGCCTGGCGGCGTCGCCAGCACCCGCCGCGCCGCCGGGCTGCGCCCCGCCGGGCTGCGCCCCGCTGCGCGCGGCGGCGTGCGTGTCGGCGTGCCCCCGCGCCCTGCCGGCGCACGCGTCGGCGTCCGCGGCGACGTAGACGACGCAGGCCCCATCGGCTCGTCCACGTCAATCACCCCGGCTGCGGACGCGGCGCCCGCGCGAGAGGCCGGGGGGGGAGGGTTGCGCTCCCGTTAAACGATGAACACGGTCTGTAGAAGATGAAAAGATC